>NW_015150603.1:851256-869167 GCF_000732505.1 Cyprinodon variegatus
TGTGATTTTCCACCTCCTGTCCTGCAGCTATCTGTTTCTAAAGCTTTAAAGCACATCCACACTGTTTTTACTTCTACTTTACTACTACTGCAGACATAATCCTCACTTGTTTTTTGATAAAATATTACCCTTTATATCAGTGAAATATGTCGGTGGAACGACCAATGTCGGATATTTAATTTGAAAGCAAATATTGACGGCATGGCAATACAATTGAGCATCCCTTCTTAAAATACTTACATTTGTTTTGCTAATTGATTATTATGTTCAGAATTTTTTCAATTAATAATTGGATATCATAAGGTTCCTTAAAGAAGATTTTTAGAGAATTTAACCAGGGGAAACTAAAACTTTTTCACTTGAGGAGTTCTGGATAGAGCATACTGACAAAGGAGAATGTATTTTTTTTTTCTTAAATGCAAAATGTTTACAAATGTTTTTACAATTTTCATATAATTACTGCTCTAATTGGGTTTCTCTATCAGCTAAATGCATGTTTTAGAGTCTCTATGCACCAGTTAATAATTAATTGATAACTAAATTAGTTTATGATTATTTCAATAATCGAGTAAAATCAATATTAATCCAATTCATTATTTCAGTTCTACTTAAAACTACAAACATCTGTGAAAGTGGGATGCCACTTAAGTCCATGCATGCTTCAGAAACTCTCCTCCCTGATCATTTTTTAGTTGATCACACGCACCTCTGCATTTTTCTGTGTGCTGGTCAGTCTGAGATATTCCTGCTCAAGTTTTTCCAGCTTTTCCATTTGTGCATGCTCTGACTCTTCATCAGGCTGCTGACTACTTGCACCGACTCTCTCCATAAAAGTCTGCAAAAAAAAGGTTCGGTCGGATCAGAATATTATGTGCATTTTAAAGCATCCAACTCTTAAGAGACACCAATAACTCCAAGTTCACCTGCTGATTAAAAAAACTCCTCTTTTCTGTCCTGGTGCTGCGCAACATCCTCCTCATCTGCTCCAATTGTCTCTCCAGCTTCTCACAACGAGCCTCTGCAGCAGCAAGGTGGGTTATCAAAACTGCAAGTAAGGGACATTGATAAATGCAAAAAAAAAAAAAAAAGATGTGAGAAATGAATATACTGTGTTAAACTAATCAAACTAGGATATTTGAAGACAATTATTTAATTTAAACCTTGGTTGCAGTTCAATTGGTCCCTTGCTTTCGGTTCTGTGTCCTTATCATTTAGGAGTCTGTGTGCAGTACGGTTACTCTGCTGATCTGTTCGCCGCTCATCCTTCCCTAAAGTGCTGAGGCTGAGGTGTACTTGCTCTTTTTCAAGCTCCAGCCTCCTAATCTTCTCTTGAAGATTCCTCAAGGCGGATAAGATTGCTGAAAGAAATGGATCAATGTAAGCCCTAACAGCTAGATAGATTGGAGTAAAGACTGAATGGATACAATGATGCTCTAGCAGCTGAGACATTCAAGAAGTGTGGGATCATATTGCACATGTAACCATGGAGACATAACACACTGAATGGAAACTTTTTCAACAAAAACATTACCTTCACTTCTACTCTCTGGAAAGGCTTTGGTGGGTAAAGGTGGATGATATGAGAACTCAGAGCGTATTTGGGGCGTGTGATGCACAAGAGTGTTGATTAGGGGTCTATAAGCAGGGTAGGCTTTATATGATGGAAGGGACAAAGTGTCAGACACTATCCTACTTGACCCTTTAGCTGGAAGTGATGCCTGCAGAAAACAAAAAACAAAAACCCCAGCATCATATTAAGCGTCACTTCAAACAAGCTATTTCTGAGTTAGTAAATAAGATAAAATAACAAAAACAATAAAAATGCATCTCTCGATTTACCACTGAGCTAAATATCAAATCTGACCACATGTTTTTCAAGGTGCAAGAGGGTTTCCTAAGAAGAAGCAACCACTGCTGGAAGAAACATTTAGTATTTAGCCAGCTGAGACAAAGTAGAGCTACCTTTTGTCGAGTGGAATCTGCTGCAGGTTTTTTCGAAGGTACCTCCATTAATACACAGCCGATACAGTCTGCCTCTTCCCAAGGAAGATAAGCGTTTAAAATATTAAAATAGTTTAAAGGTTGTTCTAACAACGCCTTTTTTAAATTAGGAGAAGCTAGCGAAGCTCTGCTGCTTGCTCAGCCTCCCTGTGTAAACGTGAAAAAAAGTGATCCACAAGAAGGCTCTCATTGGCGAGCGAATTATACACCGCTACATTGCGTTGCCCGGTAGAGGGGATACGTCAGTTACGCCGCCATGTTGCGAGTGGCAACTTCACTTCGGAAGCTGCAGTGTATGCTTTAAATTACCATAATCTGTACTTCAAAGCTGACGTTATTACACATCGAATCAAATTTAGTTTATTTAAATCAATGGATACTTGAATGGGTGCCTTTCC
The DNA here is from genome assembly GCF_000732505.1 of Cyprinodon variegatus. Taxonomy (NCBI): domain Eukaryota; kingdom Metazoa; phylum Chordata; class Actinopteri; order Cyprinodontiformes; family Cyprinodontidae; genus Cyprinodon; species Cyprinodon variegatus. Next base: position 853,656 of record NW_015150603.1, read on the forward strand.
TATTTATTTACAAGTGGCCTAATCGTAATACGGAAAAGCCAAAACGTCAAAGGTCTTGACTCCTTTGCTTTTTATAAGGATGTTCTGCTAACTGTTAATAAAAACACAACGTCTAAGACTAGAATATAGGATCATATAAAAAAAAATGCAGAAATGATTGCATGATAAACACTAAATGGTCGCTTATTATCACTATGTATTTCAACTTCAAGTTAAATTTTTTTATTGATTTCTTCTTGTTCTTTGTTAGATTGGCAGATTGCAAACAACTTATAGGTGCATACTGCCACCTACTGTATATGAGTGTATAGCTCTATAGTTCCACCTATGTAAAAATAAAAACAATGCTTTATTAATAACTAAATTTTCCTCCCTATCTCCATCTGTCCCTAAAATTCCTTTAATACGCCATTATCTCCTTTTCCATATTTACTTTATTTGATTGATTTTGTTTGCGTCTTCAAATGTGGCCTACGATTTGCACGCAAATGTATCTTTGTCTCTATATTTTGATATGCGTTCTATGTGTGAAAGCATAATCGGTGCTCCTACTATAGTAAAACAAGCGAACCCCTAACTTAGCGGAAATGTAGTTCTCTCCCCCAGAGAATGCTGTATATCCGGGTAGCGAGCAAACATGTTAGAAACTACAACAACCAAGAGCATTGCGGGAAGGAGTGGACCCAGGTTTTGCGAGAGTTGCCGGGATTTTAAGGTTCAGAACTTCATGGGAGGTGGGTGGTTAGACTTGCATGTTTTGCGTACTCCAGCCTTACAAATAAATTTTTAAATATAGCTAGTGTCTTCGCGCACAAGCTTGTCCCACTATCCCACACCGTTTTCTGAGCTTTCTTTACTGCTAACCCTCGTCCTCACGATAAATAACCATTCAGTTACACGTTAGCTATAGCTTTCACTCCAGTTTAGCAGTTTTAGGACCACATCGATTGAATTAGCATCGAATACCTTTCTTTTAAGCTAAGTTCTTTAGTAGTTTTTACTTCATATGTAAAACGTAACATACTTTCTTAGAATTTGACAGTTCGTAGCCTTTTGTAGTTGTTTACAAAACTGTTTATTTTACTATTTGATGATTAAATCATATAAACTGCATTTAAGTACCAGGGTTGTTGCTTAAATGCCCATCTAAATAGCATGTCTGCTTAATTACTGTCTTGAATAGCAGTTTATAAATAGCTTTATAGTCAATATAGTTTAACAAATAGCTAGAACAGTAACAACCTCATTTCATCTGACTTAAATATAATATATTAAGTTATTCAAGGCAAAGTGTTGCTTCTAAATAAACATAGACATTGTTTCATGACAGCTGAATTACATTTTAAATATTCTGGCAGGAATAGGTCTTAAGAAGCTCTATGCTTTAATATAGTTTGACGTATTTAAAATCTGTTAGCGTGTCAAAAATCTACATAAACTGGATTGTCTTTTTTTCTGTTCTCTACAGGTGAAGGTTTCTTTGATGTGCCAACTTTTGAATTGGTCCCTCAGCCTCTTCTATAGTCATGTCTTCAGAGAACACCTTGTAAGTCTTCCATTATGCACAGTTTCCCTTTATATTTTAGCAAACGTATCTCCACAGCATGATGCTGCCACTACTGTGTCTCATGGTGAGATCAGTGTTTGAGTTTCAGTTTAAATAAACTGCCCATGAACTTTTAGGCTTACAGCTTGCAAAACTGCTTTGCAATCCTGCTTTAAATTTTCACTCGAATTCCTCATCCTTCTGATGTGTTTTGTTTTAGGTTTGTTATGCTGTGAATTTACTACATTCCTCTAAAAAACCTCTGCAATTTTATTTTATTGGTTGGCATTAGATTAAAGGAAGAAAAATATATAGGTCATTTATTTACTGCTAATTTTACAACAGATGTCTGTTTAAGAGACATAGTCCCTCCAGCGTGTCTCAGGTTGTCCCCTGGGCATCCTCCCAGGGGGATGTGCCTGGAACAACTCCCTAGGAGGGCATGCAGGGTGCATTTGGGACAGACTTCCTAGCCCCCTCATCTGGCTCCTCTCAGAAATGCACTGATCTAGTTTTTTCCTCTATGATGCCTGGGCTAAACATATCTGCCGATATCCATTTCTGATGTAATTCAACAGTTGAATGAATAAATCATACATCTTGCCATGTGGGGGAAGACTTTAGCCTTGACAAACATGTTTAGAAGGAGGTAACAATTAACACAGATACAAATGCAATTTATATTTTTTATAAAAAAAATAGGCAGCAAAAAGAAATAAATGACAGTTCCATGTTAAGTGAATCTAGCAGCCCTGCAAAGGAAGCTCATTTTACCAGCTTTAATTCGGGATCTTTTTCCTTCAGTCATGAGCAAAATCTCAGGGTAATAATGTAGACTGACTCGTAAATGAAGAGGTTTGCCTTTTGGCTCAGCTCTCCCTCTCCAACTGCAGAGCAGTGCAGTGATTAAAGCCGCGGCCACACCTATCCATCTATCAATCTCCTGCTTAGTTCTACTCTCACTCCAGGACCCAAAGATACTTGAACTTTGCAACTTGAGGAAGAAACTCTCCTTCAATCTTAAGAGGGCAAGCCACCTATTTACTGTTGAGAACTATGAACATGATTCCCATGCCGGTTGTTTCACCCTCTGCTGTGAACCGCCCCAGTCCGTGCTGTAGGTCTTGGCAGGAGAGGCATCAGAATCAAATTATCTGCAAACAGCAGGGAGGAAATCCTGTTAATAACATTTGTGGACAGGACCGATGAGGGAGGGCAGCCCTGCTGGAGTCCAACATGCAACAGGGGTCTCTGTGGACCAGACTCCTGATCCGCTTGTAGAGAGATGGAATGGTCCTAACTAAAGGGCCCAAGGCCTCCGGGAGTGCCTCCCACAAATGCCTTCTCCAGTTCCAATTCTTAAGATACCTTCAGGTTAATTTCATTTTTCTAACTGGTAATAGTTGAAGCAGTACCACTGAATGAGTCTTATTTTAACAGTACAATCTGAACTGTGCCCCTAGCTTAGCAGTAATCTGACAGTAATACTTAGCAGTTATACTTCTATAGGGAACCATTTTTATAAAATTAACACTTTAGTTTGACTTGACGAGCTGTAGTTTTTAAATAGATTTGTCTTATTTTTGTAGGGATGACGAGGACACATTCAAGATCCTGATTTCCACAGATATTCATCTTGGTTACCTTGAGAAGGACGCTATCCGTGGAAATGACTCCTACAACACACTGGATGAAATCCTGGAATGTGCCAAGAAAAATCAGGTATATGGAAGTTGTCAGGATGCAATGTGAAACCAAATGTTTATCTGTTGCTCACATGCCTGATTTATATGTATTCCCGTATTTAGGTAGATTTCATCCTGCTGGGTGGGGATTTGTTTCATGAGAATAAACCGTCAAGAAGATGCCTCCATAGCTGCATCTCTATGTTGAGGAAATACTGCATGGGAGACTCCCCTGTGACCTTCAATATCCTCAGCGATCAAACCGTTAACTTCAACACAACCCAGTCAGTGTTTTGTTGCTGCTCTTAAAGGGTTTTCAATTAGTGCTGTTTATTTACCAAAGGTATTTCTCAATGTGTTGTAGGTTCCCCTGGGTGAACTATCAGGATGAAAACCTGAACATTTCCATCCCTGTGTTCAGTATTCATGGCAACCATGATGATCCAACTGGGGTTAGTTACTTTTACTCTAAAAAACAAGAACTATATGAAATAAATCAGGGTCTTGATTGGGTATATATTTTGTCAAGTTTGAGTCTGCATGTTTATCCTGTCTTTATTCTAAGGCGGAAGGTTTGTGTGCATTGGACCTCCTAAGCGCTTCTGGTCTTGTCAACCATTTTGGGCACTCTCACTCTGTGGAGAGGATTGAGATCAGTCCAATCCTCTTGCAGAAAGGTAGCACCAAGTTGGCCCTCTATGGTCTCGGTAAGTTTATTTTTTCTACTGGTCCTTTTATTCAGGGATCTGATATAACTTTAGCTCTTTTTACCTAAATTATGTATGAATCTATGTTAAGGTTCTATCCCAGATGAGCGCCTGTACAGGATGTTTGTCAACAACCAGGTTACAATGCTTCGACCCAAAGAAGATCAAGATGAGTGGTTTAACCTCTTTGCAATCCACCAAAACAGGTGTGTGCCCAAACATCCGTTATTTGAACAGTTTGAAGGTATATGGTAAAAAGTCTTTAGTCAATAAGACTTTAAGTGCCTTCTTAAAAAACACCTCAATGTTTTTGCAAATTAGAAAACAAAAAATTAAAATGAGCTAGAGAAAGATTTTAGACCAACAGAGATTATTAAATAAAAGGATAAATACAACTTTTTGCATAACTATCATGTGTTTAGACTTATCTGTTGTTAATTAGTCGCCTTAACTCACAAATGGCTGTTAATCTTCACCCCTTTAGTCTCTTGTATGTTTAAAAGACTCACGTTTTGTGGTTTCTGACTGGTTTCATTTCAATATTTGCCCTGTATTTAGTTTTATCCATCTTGTCTCTCCAGCGTTTGGGTTAAAGGTTTGATTTTTTTTTGACCCTCTAAAGTACATTAATCCACTTGCTTTTTTCCCTACATATGGCTTTATTTCAAAAGTGACTTTAATTTTGATACTCTTACATTAAACCCAGATTTGTAATGTGGACAACTCTTAAAACCTTGTTTCCATGGGTTACCATGGTCTATTTGGCTGCTTCTCTTTGTATAAGTCTCTGTTAGGCATGTCAGTGTAGGACCACGCCATGTCCTGATAGGCTTGAAGCAGCACCATACTCTTTATATTTTCTCTGAACTTAAACAGGACTTTCTTGGATGTTTAGATCTTTGGAAATTGTTTTATAGCAAACTTAACTGCTGATTTGTATGTTGTAATGCTCAGTCTTTATGATGCCGTTTGTTACAAATGTCCCCTTATGAGGCTTCCGGCTAGATTTATACGTGATTGTGTAAACACAGTTGGACTCGAGGCAACTGAATGTAATGATTTTTTTTAAAGGTACTAAGGTACTGCATTTGAATCCCAATGCATATGTCAAGTATGATGTTATAGTCAAACTGTAAATGGTGTGTTATATTCAAAATAACCTTTATTTGAAGGATTTTGATATATTTTTTTTCTGCTCAGGAGTAAACACGGTCCCACCAACTATATCCCTGAGCAGTTTCTGGATGATTTTATTGACCTGGTGGTGTGGGGCCATGAACATGAGTGTTTGATAGCTCCAACTAGAAATGAACAACAGCTTTTCTATGTGACTCAGCCAGGAAGCTCTGTAGCCACATCCCTGTCACCTGGAGAAGCTGCCAAAAAGTAAACAAACACACTGCACAACATTCTGATTGTACTTTTAACAGGTACTACCTTAAGCCTTTGACTTTTAGGCATATAGGGCTGCTTAGAGTGAAAGGTCGTAAGATGAACCTGCAGAAGATCCCGTTAAAGACAGTCCGCCAGTTTTTCATTCAGGATGTCGTGTTGGCTGACTATGAGGACCTCTTCACACCTGATACTCCACAGGTTGTGAAGAAAGTGGAGAACCTTTGCTATGCTAAGGTAACAATAGTCTTTTTAAAATGTACTGTTCTCTTTTTATACTTGACCTTAAGTCTCATTTGTCCACCTGAATTCTCTCTATGTAGGTCTCAGAAATGTTAGAAGAAGCCGAGAGGGAAAGACTGGGCTGTCCACTCACACCAGAGAAACCTTTAATCCGACTGAGGGTGAGTTGAGGTCTGCACTTACCTTGAAATTGGGCATTATCTTCAAATAAATGTCTTTTGTTCTTGTTTCTAGGTGGACTACAGTGGAGGTTTTGAAACATTCAACACCTCTCGTTTCAGTCAGAAGTTTGTGGACCGTGTTGCTAACCCAAAAGACATAATTCACTTCCTGAGAAAGCGAGAGCAGAAGGAGAACATCAAAGGTGGGACTCTGGCTAGATACATTTCTGCAGAATGTTTATCAAAGTTAATATATGTTTAAAAACATGCAAATGCAAACAAAACTATGCAAATCAAAACTAGTTTAAATATAAAAATCTAGCCCCACGGAATGGCCTTTACCAAGTCTCAGACAAACTATTTCTTTACTATTTATAAATGTTCATATTTTCTCACTTTCTCTGCCTGCCGATCCTTAAACTATCCCTTGCGTAGTAGATCGCTGTGCTGACTCCCACACCTGAAATAATATCCGCCCTTAAAAAGAAAAGAAAATCTTCTCTGCTTTTCTTGCTTAATGGCGATCATCTAAATTGCGAGAAGAAAGTTCTCTCCAGACATGTCAACAAAAAGACAGGAAAGCAACAATAATAGGACGTTTTTTAACCATTTATATGTATGATACAGCTGCAAATAAGTATTTGAACACCTGTACTACATTTATTATCCTAAATTAGATGCACCTGTTTGAGGTCGTTTGCTGCATAAAGACACCTGTCCACCCCATACAATCAGTAAGAATCCATCTACTAACATGGCAAAGACCAAGGAGCTGTCCAAAGACACTAGAAACAAAAATGTAACGTCCACAAGACTCGAAAGGGCTATGGGGAAATTGTCAAGCAGCTTTGTGAAAAAAAAGTCCACTGTTGGAGCAATCATTAGAAAATGGAAGAAGCTAAACATGAGTATCAATCTATCCCGCACTGGGGCACCATGCAAGATCTCACTTCGTGCGTTCTCTATGATCCTAAGAAAGGTGGGAAATCAGCTCACACGGGAGGAGCTGGTCAATTACCTGAAAAGAGCTGGAACCACCGTTTCCAAGGTTACGGTTGGTTTATACACCAACATGTCATGGTTTGATATCATGCATGTCACGGAAGATTCCCCTGCTTAAACCAGCACATGTCATGGCCCGTCTTAAGTTTGCCCATCCTTCAAATCGGGCAAAAAGAAGGACAGATTTGTCGGTGGCATAACGAGGAGTCTTGGAATTCAACCAGACCTCTGCGACGCACTATGACGTAATCAGCATTTGAATCTGGAATTCGGAGGATGCAGCACATAAATTCGGACAGACCCCATGCTTTTCAGCAACAGCCCAGAAACCTGATTGATCTAGAGAAGATCTGTGTGGAGCAGTGGGCCAGAATCCCTCCTGCAGTGTGTGCAAATGTGGTGAAAAACTACAGGAAACCCTTGACTTCTGTAATTGCAAACAAAGGCTACTGTACCAAATATTAACATTGATATTTGCAGGTGTTCAAATACCTATTTGAAGCTGTATTATACAAATAATTATTAAAAAAAAATCATACATTGTGATTTCTGGATTTTCTTTTTTAAATTATATCTCTCACATTGGACATGCACCTATGATGACAATTTCAGACCCTTGCATTATTTCTAAGTGGGACAACTTGCAAACTAGCAGGTTATTCAAAGACAGATTTTCCTAACTGTAACTAGCTTTACCCTGATAATCTCACTTTGCTATCCTCTTCAAATGCCTGCAATAAAATTGTGAACATCAGATGTAGAAAATGAACAAATACACTTCGTAGTTGTGCACGCTTGCAAATGAGAGGTCATGCAACTGATGAATTATAAACATGTGGAAATTGTGCTCAAAATAATGCAGATGTGCTATAAAATATTTGTTTACCCTCCATCATCATTCTACCACATGTCTGCCAGAGTCACAAAGGACTGATAACATTTGTGAAATTATTTATTGTATATTTTAGATGAGTTCAACGTTGACTACAGCAAGCTAGTGAAACCAGCGGCTGTAGAGGGACTGCGAGTGGAGGACCTGGTTAAACAATACTTTGAAGCAGCTGAGCAGGTGTGTTAAACATTTGATCCAATGCCGACATCACTTATAAGATTTCAGTGTTTTTTTTGTCTGTGCTTTATCTGTTGATGAGACTATATGGGTGTGTGTGTTGGGGTGATGTCCTCACAGAAGGTGCAGTTGTCCCTGCTTACCGAGCAGGGCATGGGTAAAGCTATTCAGGAGTTTGTGGACAAAGACGAGAAGGATGCCATCGAGGAGCTCATCACCTACCAGTTAGAGAAGACACAACGGCACCTTCAGAGCAGAGCTGTGTCCACAGAGCAAGATATCGACGCAGAGGCAAGGCAGACCAAAAGGCATCACAAAAGGAAAGTACAGCAAGCCGCTTTCATGTGCATCCTTATAATGTGGAATCTTTTTTCAGATTCAGAAATTTAGAGACTCCAAAAAGAACACGACTGAAGAAGAGAATGACATCAGAGAAGTAAGTAGGAAAGTCAGCCAAACTCTCAGCTAATGTAAAGAGCCTGTGTTCAATACTTGTTGGTTTCTCAGGCTATTAGCAGAGCCAGAGCTCATCGGTTGGAGCGTGGTGACCTGGATTTATCAGATGAGCCTGCAGATGTTGCCATGGACTCCGATGAGGGTTCGGTAGCACTTCCTGCTCCAACACGAGGCAGAGGACGAGGAGGCAGAGCGCGTGGGGGTCGTGGCAGGGGCAGAGGTGAGAGTCCCGCACGAATGTTAGAAAGACGGTGGTGGACACAGCTAACCCATATTCAACAAAGGTAGGAGAATGTGACCTTTTTGCAGCATGGAAAGAAAAGCAGCCACTGACCAAAACCATGGCCCAGCAGCATCATGAGTCAGTGGCTTACACCCATCTCCAGGCCAGCTGTCACTCTTTCAGGGTTTGAAAATGTTCTCATCCTGAAAAGGAAGGAATGTTTGTTTGAGAGATGAGTTAAATGAAGTTAAAGGGTCAATTAAAGATAATGACTTTTTAACACTAGGACTCCCAGAATTCTGATACTAATAGAGCACCCTCTGACCATCAATTTGACGCGTGACAGATTTCCCAATGGAACGCATGAGTAGTGATGATATCATCAACTAAAATGCTTCTAGTGTGCGATATAAACCCATTGCGGATATGTAAACCTTAAAACAGGTCAAATATTTATTTTTTAAAGGCTCTATTGTTTGCTATTATTATTTGTGGTCTAAATTTGTATTAAAAATAAAACAGTAAAATAAGACTGTTTAACTACACAGGTTCAAAGTTTGAAATGACAATTTATTTACAGAAATTGATTGGTTACCCCTGAACAACCATGTTTTCACATTCATGAGAAATGTCATATGAGCGTTTTTTTGTGCAGCTGCTCTACTGCGGTGGAGGGACTGGTAACCTGCAGTTTGCACACAACTTTTTTATCAGTTTACGGATAAAATCTCTGCATGAGACAGTGACGTTCAAACAGGTCCTTAACAAAACCAACGCGTTTATTGCTGCTATGGCTACGAGAAGGTAAAATACAGCCACAAGCCACCTTCGCTTTGGAGGCTTTACAGAATACACCAGAGTGTACCAGCTCGTGTAGGCAGTGCTATCCAAAGCTTGAACAAAAGTTTTACTGTTGTCTGATGGGTCACTGATACGTCTGCGTTTTCCTGTAGGTGAACATCCTCAGACTCGCTAACAGAATCTGGGCTGCTTCCTACAGACTAGTTCTACTCATCGGTCTCTCCCTCTCCGCCTGAATCGATATCATAAATATTTTGAATCGCTGTTAAATTTCTTCTGAAAGCCATTTTTCCATATTAGCCAAAGAGTTCTAGGTAGATGTTGGTTGCTAGGCAACAGTAGAGAAACAAGAGGAATTTACAGTGCAACTAATAGAGCCGTCAAATGAAGGCTGTGTGAGATCGAGGTAAAAATAGCCATATTTATTTTTTTACGTTTTTATTTTATTAAAAACAACTATGTGAAAATGAAGGAAATATAGAAGCAGGAAAAGTAAGTTAACATGAGCAACATATGATTAAAGTAAATAAATTCCCTTTTAAAATCTCAGAACCGTCAAAGTCACAGCCTTGGGAGTTCTGGTGTTAAACACCCTTCTTTCCTTTTCCTTTTCTTGGGAGGTTCATACTTTTCTTTTGTGCCACTAAATTATGAACATGTAAAAAAAAATTATTAATTAAACTGCGTAAAGGCTTCAGAAAACCCAGACTTCGCTCGAAAAGCAACACATCTGCTGGGGTGTAGGAATATCAGAGGCTCATAATCTGGTTATGATGCAGAAACATAACTTCTTTCACTAGGGGCTTGTTTTTTCGACAGTAGGTTGACAGGAAGGGGGTATGAGAGAGGGGGAGAGACATGCGGCAAAGGACCACAGGTCGGATTCGAAACCCGGGTTGGCCGGGTCGAGGACTAAGGGCTACATGGGTTGTGCACGCTAATCACTGCGCCACCTGCACTCCTTAAACATAACTTCCTTCTAATAATGCAGATAAAAACATATCATTTCTTAACTATCACAACTATGTTTCTGTGAACACCTCGCAAATTAATTTGCAATTAAGGAAGACTGGCTGTATAAGATGTTCCTGGCTAGGCCAATCGTTTTTAAATCCCTAAACAAACAGATACAAGAGTTGCACTAAAGTATGCCTCTTCGCTTTTTGTTTTCCTCTAATATGTCTAATAGCTAATAATTTTTCACTCAAAATTAATCTTCATAGCTTTTCATTTTGTTTCGATAGAACATGAGGTTTAAAAGGATTTTTTATAAATATTTATGTAAATGTCATTTAATTTTAATCCATTTTACTGCTATTCTTTATTTAACGTATTGTACTGTAATATGTACTGTAATATTTAAATTGGGCTATAAAAGAAATTCCAAGAAATGAAAGCAGAGAAAAACCAAAGTTTCCCCTTTTACCAAAGCGGCCTCGTTGTAATTTAACTAGCATGGAAATTCAAATGCACAGATTGTAGTTTTTCCAGCTAATTCTGCTTCCTATTTATTTCTTAGGAAAAAATAGCCTATAAATCATTGCAGTAAGCACATTACTTCATTTTCTGTTTTTTGAGTGGCTCCTAAGAAGCAGATAGGGATGATCATATAAATACAGTTTTACTTCAATATCTAAACAGCTTTGTAGACCCATTTAAATGTTTAATAAAACTCAGACTTATATTAGTCTCCCTGTCCTTGAGTAAATATAGCAGTATTATATTATGACAGCAATAAGCATACCGGTTATTGCAGTGATGACAAGTTTATCTATATACAGTACATACTTAAAATAGAGTCAAAAGTCCCTTTTATATTTTAAGTGATTTTTTTTTTTTTTTTTTTTAACGACTAATAAAATGTACGGTAATAATTCTGCTCCAAAATAAACACAAGCTGACATTACAAACTAATTAGTCAGGGTATCAGTTTATTTGAATTAGCCTACTGTGTAGCAGACATGCTGTCTACAGCTGTGCAGTTTTATATTTATTTCATGTTGGACCTTTTAACTCTTCATTAGATCCACCATCCAGTGAGTTTCACTCTTATTTAAATAAATGTGTTCTTTCTGATCTGTCTGAATATGAGTATGCTTGTATCTACATTGTTTTGTATGTATTTGTTTTTATTATATGTTATTACTTATGACCTTAAGAAATATTGCTAGCTCCATTTGACTGTTACAAATTAGTTTCAAACATGTAGAATGACAGTAATGCTATCACATTTATCATTAGATCAGCTTTGTTTTTTATGTAGGTGGAGACATTTTTACTGATTTCAGTGAACTTAAACAGTTATTTTATTCTGGTGGTGTATTACCGGTAGGTGTAATTTAAAGATGTTGACATCATTTTAAATGTGTGATGAATCTCACTGAATTCCATTGTGTAAGCATTTTTTTTTATCTACAAGCCAGTTCCTCATTTCTGAATTTGAATAGGGAAACCAGCTGGAAGTTTGCATATATGGTCTCTGTACGTAGTTCAGGCATGGGTTCATCGGGGAGTTATTTCGACATAGTAGAGTTCACGACACCGGGCCTTGAAATGTCACCTAGCAAATGGTTAAATAAGCTTGCAGTATTTAATCTTTTGTGTTATCTAAAGTTGTTTTTTTTTGTCTCATTTTAACACTAGTTGACCTGTTAGGTTGACCAAATTAATTTACTCATCATCCTTTTTCCACTGCTCTTTGTGTCCATTCAGGAGCCACAGCAGCAGAACCAAAGCCAGCTGGTCGGGGGCGTTCTCAGAAATCAGCACCAGCATCTCAAAGCAGAAGTATATTTCAGGGTACTGAGAAAGCTTTATTTATCACCGTTAACATGGAATCTACATAAATATTTCAAATCATTTTATTTCTTCTATTTGCCATATGAGTCACATATTCCATTTCTCAGCTTTTCAGGCTTCATCCCAAAGATCTCGCGTTGGAGGATCCTCTTCTTCTGCTATTGATGAGGTAAATTGATCAGTAATCCAAGTCCTCCGTTGGGGATTATTGCTTTGTGAAGATAAACTAAATGCACCGTTGTGTTTGAAGTTTTACATACCCCATACTAAAGACAGGAAAAAAAAAAATAATCAGCTGCCAGTAAAATTTCTGAAATATCCAAAAGTAAGTGGAATTATATGCATTGTCAAACTTCATAAATGTAATTAAACTGCACTAAATAATGTTTAAAATGCACCTGATTTCCTGAGTATGTTGCACATTAATCAACTACTCTTGGATGCAGTCCCCCCTCTCTATGCACCTGCATACCTATATATATATATATGCTTTTGTAGCGTTCTAAAAATCAGTCCAGTTTATTATTGACGTTAGCACCCAAGTATTTAAAACTCTCCACTGCACGATGTCCTGCCCCTGGATGTTCACAGGGGAGTGAGTTGGGAGTCACTAATAAATTTCACTTTAAAAACATATCTTTCCTAAAATGTAGACATATATTTGCAGAGCATTTGTAGCTACCATGTTGCTGTGAAAATATTCCTGAAGGTTTGACAATTGTTAAATATAATATTGTACTCCCATTTTTTGCTTTTTGACAATGCTCAGGTGATCATCGATGACTCAGATGAAGATATACCTGTAATGAAAGCTACCAGGCCACCTTCAAGGTTTGTATTAATCTAACATGTGATGGGTTGTGGTGAGTTCACACCAAATGCGAGTACAACATGTTTGTTTGCCTGCGGACTCTCACTCGATATGTCATGAGCAATTAATCTTCCATTTAATTGATCTTTAAAAAGCTTCTGCTCCGCTGCACTCCTTACACTACATCAGAGCCAAACCCAGTTCCTAATTTGGTTGCCAATATATGTTGTGACAGAATAGTTTATTGGAGTATTTTAGCAAATTTCTAAAAGACCCGCCCTCTCCACTTAAAAAAAGAAATCCACATACACAACCCTGTACCCGCTCCCGAGAGGGAATGTCTATTATACGTGCACAAGCCCATTTCTCCTTATGCACACTCTGTTTAAAAGTTGCTGTATGCATCGATCATACAAGCTTACTTTCCAAAAGAAGATTTGCAATTTTTCCACTATGTCACTCGCCACGATTGGTGAAAATGGGGACGAGTACGTAGGACGGCCTTTCGTAGACAGAATGATTGACAATTAGAAGGACCACTTATTTTGATGATCCACCTGGAAAAAGAACTTCCTCCACTATACCTTTAAGATTTTTCAACTCCAGCGAGTTTTGTTTTGAACTGATGGTGGGTTTTGCTTGGCTCTCAATTCCCTATAATTGCCCTAATCACGCCACTTGCATGACTAGAAATTCTTCGTTTGCATGACTTCGTTCCTAAAGGCAACTCTTCTTGGGGATAACATGTTAATAGTAGCTCAGTCGAATCATTCGCATAATTTGTGTTGGGTGGAAATGCACCATTGGGAGAGAAAGGTTAACATGATGCTTTTTACCTACTGCTTCTTAATTGAATTCTAAGTGAACAATTTTCTTATCAAACAGACCATCTGTGACGTCAACATCATCCTTCCCAAAGTACAGTTCTCAAAGCCAGAGCCAGACTTCTCGAGGAGTTGCTTTTGATGACAGCGATGAGGAGGTATGAGGAAATATGGAATTGGAATGTTAACATAAATGAATGGGATTGTTCTGAATTTTTAGATCCTGTAAGCTTTAAAAAAAACTAGCCCTAAATTTATATAGATTATTTAGATTTGCCTGTGGCAGCTTTTGCAGTAAACTAATTAGTCTTTACTCCTGTTTTCTTTTTTCTGTCTTTTAATTTGATGCAGGACAACCCGTTCAAAGGCCACAGCCGTGGTTCAAGAAGATAACCACATCAGTCATGCTTCATTACTATAGCTTGGTTTCAGGCAAATATTTGATGTCCTCCTGCAATGATTAATTGAATTTGTCAACTAAAGCTGCATGGGATTCATTTTGATAAGTTAGAAGAGGCAGAGGAGATTAGAAAATGTAAAGTTTGCACTGTCTGATCTGCTTTCTACCACTTGAAGGGTTCTTGTTGTAAATCGGTTCTTTTTTCCACTGTTCTATCTAAAACATTCTAAAATAAAGATTTTTCATATGTGATCATATGCATCTGTCTGTGAGAGTTAAATCCACCTGCAAGGTTTCCTTTCCTCTTTTGCAGTTTAAACCTAATCATTATCAGCTTTTAATTACTTTTATCGAGAAATGGTTATAAAGTTTATCAGGTTAGAGGCCTTAGCTGCGATCTTTCCTTTCTTATCCTACTTTCTTGTTTTGTGAGTCTGGTCACATCATCTCTAATGTGGGTGTCACTCCATTCTGGTGTGAGAACCAGATCAAACGATTCTGATCCTTATTCAAGGTCATGAGACATGAATCATTACCAACATCTGTATGGTGGCCAAGGCCTATGTATACTCCAGAAAAAAGCTTTTCTATGCCGTAGGACTTTAAAATCAAAATAAGTTCACTCTGTTCTTGCAGCTTTTTTCAACTTTCTCTATCTGGGTTTATTGTGTTTTATTAGTTTTTTTTGTCTTTTTGCTCCCATTTTCTTATTTGCATAAAGAAACAGAATCTTCCATGGAGGTATTCTATAAACCCTTTCGCAACCAGTCTTTGTACAATCTACTCATACCCAAGAGAAATAAAGCTAAGCAAATATGACCTCCAGGTGGTTTCTCCGACCTAGAGTGTTGATTGATCTGCTCTCGTAGTCGATCAGATGTTAGATCAGATATTGAATCTTTGTAAAAAGTGTAAACATTTGAATTGTTTTTTTCCAGGATGTACTATATTCCCAAAAGTGTTTGCTCACCAATGCAAATAATTAAAACCAGGTATTCCAGTCTCTTCCATTGTCAACGGTGTATAAAAATCATTTAATAAGGCATGCAGTGAGTTTCTACAATTGGTGAATTCCAGTGTAGTGAAGTGATTGGGTTCCAACCCTGCCGCAGGCCAGGTGATTAAAATGCATTCCTTCAAATTTCACCATCAGTGTTATAACAGACTGGAAGAGATTGGAACCAATTCGGCCATGTATTGGTAGGCCAAGTTACCTAGTGGTGCACAATAATTCAGTATAAAATATCACTATTCAATGGCAGTGATTTAAAATTATAGAAATTACAGTAGAGGCGATTTATAAAGATATTGACTTATAAAGATAATTGTCATACATTTTTACAGAACTCTATTTTGGGATTTCTCCACATTCTTAGAGACTTTTTTTTTTTTT
>NW_015150603.1:871132-879313 GCF_000732505.1 Cyprinodon variegatus
GGCCTGAAACTGGTGGTGGAGTGGAGATAGATGAAGTTGGTCAGTCTGTAGACTGCTGGTTAGCGAGACAGTATGCTGAGCTTTATGGGGAGATCAAGCGGACTGCGTGAGCTGATACCAGAGCTTCACTCAGGGACCTGGAAGATGGAAGTCTAGTTGGATAACACAGGTTGAGAGAACCTGTCAATGATGAGCAAGCATGAGGCGACAGTGGAGAGGAAAAACTCCCCGTTGGGAAGAAACCTCTGGCAGAACCAGGCTTAACAATATTTAAGATGAGTCGGGGAACGCAGTAGGAGTCCGGGAGGAATGACACTCTGGTGAAGCTTTAGCTACGAATGTGGAGGAGGGGCTGGAGGTCTGTTGAAATGGTGGATGTATCAAAAGCAATGAATTTCTTTAGCTGAACTGCCACCTAGGCTCCATATTAGCCCAAGAAAGGTACGTCGTAAACTCATGGAATGGCTAAGCAGCTACATCCAAACACTAGTAAAATGGAGTAAAATGAAAAGTGTCAGTTGCATGCCACCACCCACATTAGAGGCATGTTTTCTGGAATGATGAATAATGCTTCTCAACCTGGAAATCTTAAGGCAAGTCTGGATTTTGTGGTTGGCAGGAGATGAACACTTACTTGACCTGACTGTATTGTGCAAGTGTAAAGTTTGATAGGGCGCCATTTTAAAGTTGCACTGGTTTTTCGGAAGCAGCTTGGCCATTTCAAGTTAAAGAATATCTGAGGGTCATTCAAATTGTGAAAAACACTTTGGCCAAAGTGGAAATGAGTCCCTTTCCTACACTGGAAAGTTCTTCCTGTGAGAACCAGGCCTTCTCATCCAACATCATCCATGACCTTACATGTGCTTTTACAAGAATGGTCAGAAATTCTAGTAAACAAACCCCGAAATCTTGTGGACAGCCTCCCTGAAAGAGTTCAAGCTATTTGCAAAATATCACATTTTAAGAATGGGGTGTTAGTTACGTTCATATGAGAGTCATGGTAAGCCAATACTTTTGGCATGTAAACCTCTAAAGCAAAAATAATTCACAAATAATCTTAATAAACATGCTCAATGGTTAAACATGCTTTTACATCATTTTGTGTTTAACTATAAAATGGATTCTGGTCTTGAACTACTGGGAACAAAATGAAAGCATCAACTCGGAAAGGATGATTAAACAATAAAAAGGATGAATTCCAAGTTTATTTTCACTGTAACACAAAAAAGGCAATATTGAGAAAGTATCAAACATATTTACAGGTTTAACAACAAATACAAACAATAACAATGGTTAATTACTATTGCTAGGACAGTTAGACATTTGAGGCAGTGGGTAAATCAAAATTGTTTGCTTCCAAAGAAGCTACTCATTCCTATTAAGTGCAAGGAATAAAGGGAGGTTGTTTGACCAGTGCTTTTAAAGATACCATTGTCAAAAAATAAATAGGATTGACAATTAACTAGTATAGCAATGCTTACTTACTTGGTCAGAACTTCACCTATCCGTCTTCATCCACAATAATATAAAAATGCTAAATTTACACCTAAAAGGCTCATCAAATCATTCTGTAGCAGATCATTTTCTGGCAAAAAATAAAATAAAATGTGGGTTTCTTCATTGGGAAAAAATCTCCAACCCAGCACTCTAAAAACATCCATACATGTAAAAATAAAAGAATATGTGAAGCCACTCACACTAGCTTGTCCTGACAAAACTGTTAAGGTTATTTAGAAAAAAAGCTAAAACATCTATTACAACCTCTTGCACCCTTAAATTGGCAACAAACATCAAAACATGATCCCTGAGAAACATAGGAAATTGCCCAATCTTTGGAAATAAATGTGTCTGCATGCATTTTCATGTTGTAAAACATGGCTGGTTTTACTGAGTTGTGCATATTTAGTTCTCTCTTCCCTTATTTACATAAAGCAGTGCTAAACAGTTTTTAGTTTCACAGTTTTCCCGGGTAAAAAGGCGTGAGGCCATCCAAAGTGTCTTGTCAGAGGGGAAGATCACTGGTTCTTCTAAAAAAAACAAAATAAAAACCAAACTTAGATAATCATAGCTTTAAAGAGGAGATGCCTTATGCATTTGTGCAGTACCTCAATGACTGTATAGATCCAGTTGAGCATGTCATCCACGTTGCTGTAGACGCCAGGCCTGTTTTGTTGTGCACAGCCAACACCCCAGCTTACCACTCCCACCAGATCCCAGCTAAACGAGGAGAAGTACACCAAAGGGCCCCCACTATCACCCTGCAGTTTGAAAATGAACACAAATCACTCAATTTTAAAAATCTGACTTTTAAGAACAATAGTGATACACCCTTGATGAACTCAAGGTATACATTTGAAAATGACTAGAAATACAATTTATCACCTGGCAGGCATCCACACCTCCCTTCAAGTTGCCAGCACAGATCATTCTTGGTGTTATATAGCTGCCATAGATGGCAGAGCTTGAACATGTACTTCGAGCTATCATCTCCACATTAGCCTTTTGCAGTGTTGATGACGCCTTACCTAAACATCAAAACAAACTTTGTTACATTAAGAAAAAAAATAAATAAATCTAATTTCCCATTTTCAGTTGAATGTCTCACCTTCTTCTTTCAACAGCCCCCACCCTGTAACAACCACTGCAGCTTTGTCAGGTATTTCAAGAAATTTAGGAGGGAGACACGCTGGCTTGCGTTTGTCTGTGAATCACATTAAGAAAAGGGGGAAAACACAAATTAAATTGGCCATTTTTTAACCATGTATGATAACCATGACCTGGATGCCTAAAAAAAAGAAATAATGATAACTCATGCATTTATTATCCAGCTGACTTAAGCATACAATTATGAAGTTGCATAGGAACAAACTGACCACTAGATGTTAGTAAAGGGCACTTCTTAAATAATGCTTTGGAAGAAAAAAAAAGTCAACTGACCTACAGATTGAGCTGAACAGGTTAACATTTCAAATACGTTTCATAGGTTTAATGATAAGATCTAACCTCCCACTGAGATCGGGCTACTGAGCCTCATCATTGCCAGGTCATAGTCATTTTTATCTGTATCGTATTTTCCATGAAGTATGATCCTATCCACCGAGGAGCCTCCTATTGCATTCATGTGCGTCTCTCCAGACATCACTTTCCACCGACTCAACTCTCTTACATTGCTGCAGGGACCAGAGAACAAAAGTGAGAGATAGAAGAAGTAGGAGAATGAGTTGAAGTTTCTGAGACAAAGCAGAATTCCAATTAGGCCTAAATGGTGAACAGGGGGAGCCTTACTGACCCAGCAAAGCAGTGGGCGGCAGTGACAATCCAGCGTGGGGACACCAGTGAGCCCCCACACCTGTGCTGACCATTTTCTTGCAGGCTGACTTGCCACGGCCAGTCCTCTATGAAGCCATCTACACCCCCAACAATGCGGTCTTGATTGCCCACCTCTCCACAGTCTGAGAAATAAAACAATCAGTTTAACAAATGATTTATGTTACCCACACTGCATAAGCTTGACAAATTAGGACACCATCAATTATAGTGGTACTTTTATACAGGAGCTGGTAATTTGGTGGGATTTTTTTCCCCTTGTTGCTACGGCATGAGAAACCTTTAGACAGTAGAAAGTTTAGACAAACTTTAAAAAAATTACAGTAATAGATTTTCAAGACCTAACTGACATTGTTTAAAATTAAGAATAAAATGTTTGGACAAAGTTTGCAGTGTAAAAATGTCAGCTTGTCCATTCCAGGATCTTAAGCTGTTGTGAAGAAGGGAGCAAGCTGTTGCGAGGTGCCTGGACTGTTTTGCTTTTAATTGTATTCATGTTTAGGCTTGCATGTGCCAAACTTGTGACATCTCTTATTCATCACTGGAACCTAATGTACCCCATAAGAATGTGTCAACAACATAGTCACATAGTTCAGTCAAAACTGAACTCACCTGAACACTTCAAAGAGATCACAGATCCAGAACTGCACAGCCGGCTGTTTAGAGAGAGAAGCAGAGAGAGAAAGCAAGTGAAAACTGTTCGTATGTCAGTATAACCAAAACCAAACAGCAATACCCCATGTTGAACTATGCCCCAGTTTCTGTTCCATTTTCATTTAGTAAGGCACCTGTTTGTTCACTTTTAATAGGGGAAAAATTCATTTGAGGAAGGAAAAAAATGGGACTTTTTGCATTTGAGGAACAGAAACTTTGTCAACAGTCTCTCCCATGCATATTCTAAGAAGAAAACAAGATTGCAAGAAACCTGAAGATAAAGGGGACCTTTCTGTACAGTAATACAGTTAGAATAATATTAATAGAATATAATTTTTAATTTTTTTTGTTAGATTTTGAGCCCTATTGGCCCAGTCGGATGGCTTGAAACTCAACTAGGGCCATAAATCAACTCCATTAAAAACTGAATTTGCTGTTTTGTTCTTACCGGTCAGTAGTGGCCTCATGCACTGGTGTGCTTGGACTTTTGTTCCCCACTGCACAGAATGTTTGACTTTTCAGAAGGGATTGTAAAGAACCAACTTTGACCGTACTGCTTGTAGGGGAACTGTGCGCACAGAGTGAGGGAAGAAATGCAAACTGTAATTTGAACCAAAGCAAACAGTTTTTTTTTGTTTTTTTTTTAACACATGGCCCTATTATTAACTTACTTTGTGTACCCCAGTTGCTGACAAGCAGTCTGAGTGTGCTTCTCAGTCCAGTTGTCACTGCACACGGTCTTCCATCCTGAGCCAGGACTGTACACTTGGAGGACGTGCTTAGAAGTAGTAAGGCGCACTGGGAGGAAGGTGAAAAAAAAATGAGTCATGTTTTTTTCTTTCAACCTCCAGTTTTATCTGAGGCAACATAAGGTGCAAAGTGTTTTGTTGTACAGTACCTGGAAATGTGGTGTTTTCTGTAAATGATGATAAACAAGTAATTTCATCTTCTCCTCCAGAGCAGTCTCTGTTCCCATCACAGGCTTTATCGAGTGGGATGAACTTCACTGAACTTTTGCAGAAGAAGTATTTGCTGTCAATGAGCCTTTTAACTGAAGGAGAGAGGCAGCAAATGTAGGAATAGTAGAGGATAGCATGGTTAAGAAATGCTTTTCTGATAAGTATACCTAGTTGAGACTTTTAAAATAATATTTGTATATGGTATCAATTCAGGTAAGATTTTAAAGAACATTCTTGTTCTATTTACAAAAACTTGTTTTAATCCTCCAAAATACATTAATAAGATATGTTATAAAGGTACTGGGACTTACTAAAGTATCCTGCAGTGACCAATATTCCCACAATCACAACCACTATCAAAATACTGAGTAATATTTTCCTCCTTTTCGACGTTTTTGCATTTTGAGGCTTGGGGTCTGTCATTGGTCTTTTGCGATGGCCTGGTCGAGGAACTGGCAAAAAGAAAAAGTAAAAAAGAAAAAAGAAAAAAAACCCCACAACATTATCTATAGGAAGTGAAAAAGTGTCCAAAACAGAATGTGTCAGAGTATCGGTTTCAAGTTTGTTTTAGCTTCCTTATCGACCATCAGATCTATTAGTTCAACATCTAGAAAACCAAAAATGGACTCCTAACTTACTTGGCTTCCCAGGATTTAACGGTTTGGAGCTGTCCGTTTGCTGTGGTGTTGGAGCCTGAGGAGAGAAGGCGACAGATATCAGAAGAGCACAGGCGTTTGTGATGCTTGGGCCAGATTAAAGAAGACATGGGCCTTTAAGCTATGCATATACAAGTCTCCTTTAAGCATGGGGTAGTAAGAAGTATGTTCCTTACTGAAATGCGATACAGAGGGTATTCATAAAAAGTCTCTACTTTACCATAAAAAGCTTGATAGTGTTTTTAGTAATTGTAAATATCTTAATTAGTTTCTAGAAATCAAAGACCAGCATTTCGGATGCCTCCACTGGTATTTTGGAAACGTACCTTTAGTGATGAGCTTTATGTTAGGCCTGGAAGGCGTCTTGCCATCACCCTAATCTTTAGCTCCCCTAACATGTTCTTTGCCAGCTTCAAGTTCAGACTTTGGCTGAAACATGATCACTTCCACTAATGACGGGAATATTAACAAAATGAAAAGATTTCTCCAAATCTGGCAGAAGTATTTTAGCCTCAACTGTACCTGTAGATCAACGTTATGGTTTTGTAGGTCTTGTTCACGTAAAAAAGTTTTGTACAGAGTACCTCTACTTTGTGCTTCCTCAACTCAACTTCAGAACCCCCCCCTCAAAAAAGATGTTTACATGTACCTGTTTACATTTGATACCCAGTGCAATAGCTATATATATTCATACATACAAACACATATATATATATATATATATATATATATATGGATGCACTGTATATAACCCATGCATCTTTTCTTCCTTTTGGCACCTTCTTCTTCTTTTTGACTTTTGAGCCAGTGTAACAAGTACATTTCTGCACTGTAAGATCGATGAAGTCAATCAATCAATATACCAAACTATTAACTTAACCACACATTTTTGGAGGAGTGTTGGCCTAGTGGGTTAGAGCATTGCGCTTGTGCTCTGAGAAGTTTGCTAATAATCCGGTTTTATCCCCTCAGCCTGCACTCTGGGTTCCTGAGCAAAACCCTTAACTCCTGATTGCTCCCCTGGTGCCATACAATGGAACTGAAGGATCCTACTGCGATCCTTCAGTTCCCCCCATAAACTTATTCTGAAAAGCATCTTAAAACTTTTCAGCCTACGTTTTTAACTTTTTCTTATGCATTTCAATTCCATTGTACAATTAAGGTAGGTCGTCTTTCTTTGTAATTTCTTAAAAAGTCAATCAATATTTTCATGTTAATTGGTAAATTTAGGTATAATGTTTGATTATTTTACCATATATGTACATATATATTTTAATTTTGTCAGTTTTGGTCTCTAGTATACAGTACAGCACTGAAAAAGAACAAAATAGTAGACATGAAGGCTAAGCTGTGCTTTTGTCACCTCTGACAGGTTCCGTCAGAGGTTTGCGTTAAATTTGCTGTTATATTATTATCAAAGCATTTTCTATTTACATACAATTTCAATAACTTAAAAGCACGTATATATGTTTTGGAAATTTGAGTGATATATAAAAACACTTAAAATATTTTGCCCTTGTATAAAGTTAAACAGGAGGAACTGTATTGTCAGGAAGAAGGAATGCGTGATTATAACTAAAATTGGAACAAAGCCATTGGAAAACAAACAGGTGACCCATTTAAGTACATTTATAAGGTGAGAATCAGAACACTGCACCAAACAAACATTTTTGACACAGATGACGTTATCACATTCTCTATAGGTTCCATTAGATGTTATCTCATTAGATATCATCTAATCAGTATCAACTTACCGCTAACAACGACATTAGGTTCTGCAAAGTAGCGCTGCAAAAATGTACTTAACATTCAAGATCAATGCAAGCAATATTAAAATCCCGGTTTGAATACATTTATGCCAAATATTCAGTAGAACTGTTGAATGGAATTTTAGTTACTGAAAAATAAAAAAACTTTAGCAGTTTGGAAGTTAATGGAGAACGGCTAATTTCTCAGTCCATCAGCAACATACTGTAAAAAATAAGGCATTGATGATGGGAATTCATGTAAAGCTGCCTGCAGCCACCTCTAAACCACAGAGACCAAAGGACGTGGTCTTGTGGTGTTGAATGATGCCTATTAAAACAAAGTAGGTGGAGCACAGTTTCACTATAAAGATTAGCGTTTTGCATTGTTAATTATCACATTGCAAGCATTATCATGCAATTTGGAAAGAACTGCAGAGAGCTCAAGACCAATTTGTTTAGGAGTGCCCAAGCCTTTCCTAATTATGTGTCACAGCATTTTTACTGGGTCCCTGGTTCAGCACACCTGATTCTGCTGATCGCATTATCCCCTCAGCTTACGTTGAAGCTCTACCAATTCTCATTTGTTAAAATCAAGTATGTGGAAACAGAGAAACATCATAAACATATGAGACAGTAAAAGAACAATTATGCTAGTTACAGTAGCATATTGTTTCTGGATTTTGCTGTGATATAGAAATCATTATATACAGAATCAATTGCTTTATTTAAGGTGATTGGAATACTATTTTCTAATGCCTCAATCCTTTTTTCTGATTAAATGGACTAGGACAGGTATCCCCAAACTCGGTCCTCAAGGCCCCCTGTCCTGCAGGTTTT
>NW_015150603.1:879413-921061 GCF_000732505.1 Cyprinodon variegatus
AAACCTCTAAAACCTGCAGGGCAGGGGGCCTTGAGGACCGAGTTTGGGGATGCCTGGATGAGGACAAATGGTGGGTTCCCCCCAACCTGATGGGATGTGCATCTTTACACCTTTCCAACACAAAAATGTAATAACTCAATCATTTAGAAGTCTAAAACTGCACAGTCTTGTGTTGATCAGTTCGAAAACAAATTGAAAAAAAAAAACAATAATTGAATGCATTCAATTATTTAGTAGACTAACATCTGAAAAGTTAACTTTATGGTGATTCTTTAATGTGTTCCCAGGTCAGGTAGGACTTAGTTAGAAGGCTTAATAAGGGATATCTAAATTATCTTGCAAATTAAAAGGAAATTCAAATGTACAACATATAAGAAAAACTCAGTGATACCACTTTCAACTATAGAAGACCAGAGTTCAGGTATCATAAAGAAATGGCAATGGCATACCATTAAGCAGTGCAGAAAACTTTCCCAAGTTGTGGATGACACACATATTTTACTTGTTTAATGGTAGCTGTTTGTGGGCTTTTCTAGCTGAAGTGACAACAAAGCAAACAGCTTAAGAGGAGTCAATCTTGATTGAGATGCCTGTTTTGTGATTGGTTCTTCTGAGCAAAAAGACCCTTTTTATTGGCTACCTTTTTAAATGGGTAACTTATTTAGGTAGCTTTTGTCAGCAGGGGCCTGTTTCAGAAAGGAGGTTAAGTGAAAACTCTGAGTTTGTTAACCCTGAAATGAGGGAAACTCTGGGTTTTCTGTTTCAGAAAAGGAGGTAAGTTAAACCTGAGAAAGCAGAGTAAGTCAAGCCCGTTTCTGAAAGAGAGGTAACTTATACTCAGAGTCAGTTACCATGGGAATTTACTCTGTGAACCTAACCTGGTCTGGAGCAGGTTTTCTTCACAAAATCCAGAGTTTATTTTGATCTCCTCCAATTTTTTAAAGAGGAAGTGGTGTTTAAACACCTCATTGATTCTTTGGGGACATACAGTATTCATTGCACACATTTCAGTCACGTAGAGCGCATCAAAGGGAATGAAATGGCATGTCCTTTTATGGATGATCCTGTTTGTAAAGCCAGGTAGCTACTCTACTCCCATGATGTGCTCAAGGCTTACCTGCTTGAAGTATGTTTTTATATTTCATTTTCAGCTGCTGCCATGTTCTTTTGATGCCTGCAGGATTGCACCTATCTATGAAAACTAAATTAGGTTTAATAAAATACTGTTCTTCCAGTTTCACCTCTGATATTATAACAGTTGGGTAAGTTACTCTAAAATAGTTCTTAATTACTAACTACAAATTTTATCTTCAACAAGTCTAATTAGATTAATGTAATAATTACTGTCTCTAGAAAGTATTGGTCTACTTACTAATTTGTTTTACTTATTTATTAATTACTTTCTAAATCCCAAATCAACCTCAACCACTTGAACAATACAAGGAGAGACAAGAAACTGCACTTCTAATGCTTTCAAATAAACAATATTCAATTGCATGAATTAATCTTAAATTGACCAAAGTGTGTAACTAGAGGGAGAAAGTTCAAATCAAAATATACCTTTTAAAATTTGATATTAAATCCACTATTGTTTTATAGTCCTTAATTTAATAACAGTATTTATATGACTTAAGTAACTTAATTCATTACACCCAACACTGTATAAAAGTAATTAAAATGTAAACTTACACATTGACTCGAGCAGCTATTTTCACCCAAGCTAACTCTCTCTCCTTCGCCGCTGCAGCCGTGTTGCTTTTTTTTTTAAATACATGTTCAAATTCTGCATATGCTTGCATAAGCACATCCAGTTCTGCTGGTGAGAAATATGCACACCCTTTTTTGACGCTGTTGCCATGGTGACTCGTAATATCTGTGCTCCATTGATAATGGCTTTTTATAGTTGTGGTGCACGCGCTTAACTCAGAGCCAGTCAATTTAGAGTTGATTGAACTAACTCATTTCAGCTGTTCTGAAACCCAAACCTCAGAGTTTCCAATCTCAGGATAAGTCAACTCAGAGTTCAAGTTTTAACTCAGAGTTGGTTGAACTTCCTTATTGAAACAGGCCCCTGGTGGGTGAAATCAGTGGATACGATAAAGTCCTACCAACCAACAGACTTTGCATGTATGCAAATCAGAGAACAGCAACATTTTCAGGGAGAGTAAAATTATTAGGGTGTAAAGAGTGAAATTTTATCTCCCCTTTACCAGTTGCAGTTTAAAGTTTGTAACTGCTTTTAGGTCATGGTTGCTGTAAATGTACAAGAACAAATTAAGATCACAAACTAATATTATTTGGGATGTCTGAACAAGAAAGAAAACTGAATTATAAAACATTAAATGTCAGAGCTTGAAATAGTACCATCTGACAACCTGACAACTATTAGAGTGGTTCTGAATATATTCAAAACTTGATCAAAGTTTTGTAGATGGAATTGATAAACCCTGAAAAGGCTATCTATAAGCTCATTTCAGCTTACTCTATGGCTCAGAGACTAAAAATAACTTTCCCACTTCAACTCTTTGGATCTTAGCTGATTTTTGATATGATAACTTTAAGATATTAAAATTAAAAAAGTTTCCAAACGTTTAATGGAGAAAAATATCTGGGGACTTTCCTATTCACAGAATCAAAATGTCAATGTTTTAAATCATCAGCCACTATATTGCAATGTGACACAATGCTTGATCTTACTAAAGTTCAACATTTTTCAGCACGTATCTACTAATGGAAAGTGGAGCACAGATGCTCCCAGGTTATGATTTCATAAAGTTCTTTGATCACAGAGGTGGCCATGCAAAAGCTGTCAGATTGATGATAAAAACTGCAACTGAGGTTAAATGGGAAAAGACAGAAAATCCATAATGTTTTCAATAAAACGATGCCTTAGTGATAAAGACTTTGTGAGAAACAAGAATGGCAGCTACACCACTGGTAATAATGGTGCCTGCTAAACCAAATTATTAATCAGATGTAAATTAAATATTATCAGAGGATAATGCAATGTTAAAGAAAATGCTAACAGATGTACCAGACCATTTGTGGTCCAAACAGAACAGAGATGTTTGGTTGGTAAAATCTGCCATCCAAGTGGAAGTTGAGCTTATACCAAATTTGACCCCTTCCATTCCCATCCTGAGTACCAATTAATGAGAGAGAATGGTATTTGCAAGGCTACTGAAGGGTTAGTAACAACAGATGTGTTTTTATACACTTCGTGCAATACTAAAATTTTTTGGGTTCTAATTGAAGCAGTTTTTCACTCTGATTGGCCTTTTCTCTTCTTTCTTTAGCATTCTAGCGTAGCAAGTACTTTCACAAACAACTACAGGGGCTTGGTTCCAGGTACTTAGAGATTCCCTTCCATACAGAAAACCCACATTCTGATCTTTAGCTACCACAGTATGCATGTCAGATTAAATAATACTACCTGTACTTCAGCAATAGTATCAAGGTGCTACTTTATTGTATCTCTTATACTATATCAGTTGGGTGTGCTGTTCTTTTTACATCTCTTTGCAGGTGATGAAGCAGACAGAAGACGTTTTACCATTGCCTCCCTTTTATCTCCTCTTTCTTTCAGCTTTTGTGCTTTTTCCTGTTTTTCCTTTCCTGTTCTACTTTCCCATAGCAGTGTAAATATAATATGTAATACTCCCTGCATTAATTATAATTAAGCTACTTATATGCATAAATCAAGCGGAACACTATGGCGATAGCTGTACTGCTCCACTTGTGAAAGCAAAATCTGTTGAGCTCTTTTTGGCATCAAGACAATTATTCTTAAAGCCACACTGTCAGACAGGACACTGTTAAAAAAAAAGAAGAAAAAAAGAACTGATTCTTGATATGATATCATTTTGTACTATACTGTCCATCATTAAATGTTCTTTTGTTTTTGTTTTTTCGCCAAGAAAGATACAAATGTCTTTAATGTGTTGTAGCCATGGAGGATGGTGCTGTTGCGTGGCTGATTGTTCTTCCTGTTTGTTTTTTTGCCATTAGATTCTATGCCTGAAGAACCATGTAAATAATTTTATAGAGAGTGTGTATTTTATGTGTCAACACCCTTAGTGATGGCTGAACTTCTATAAAAGCTGCCTTGAGGCTACTGCTCCTGATAATTGAAATTCACTTGAATCCGGTGCTTTTTAATTGAGGCTAACAGCTTTGTAGTCTGCACATGCACCAGCTAGACTGGTCTGATCAGTTTTAGGGTGTTGGAACAATTTGTACAACTAAAAGTACTAAAGAAAAATCTAATGCATACAAAATCATGGCTTATTTTAACTATGTATACACAGACAGAAATATATATATATACCGTATATATATATATATATTTTTTGAATAGGTGAAATAAAGTAAGTGTACCTATAAGGATTGGACAATAACTAGTAAGTTGGAGGGACTGGGGTCAGTTTAAATGAGGGACGGTTTGACGGTTATCATGATGACATTAATACTGCACAGTCATTTGGACCCCACCACCACCACTACGACTTAAGACACATTCAGGATAATTTTTTTTACTGATAAAAAAGTGTTCTTGTGAACTGAAAGTATGTCTTTCCTTGTTGTGTAGTTTTGTTAAACTTTCCTGACCAAGGAAATCAGAGTACCCAAAGAGAAACCACGCATGCACCAAGAGAACATACAAACTCCATGCAGAAAGGCCCTGGCAATAGAACCCAGGATCTTCTTGTTGCAAAGCAACAGTGCTACGAACTGCGCCACTGTGCAGCCTTAATGGGTTGTTACCAAAAAAAGTAAGATACATATTTTTTTTTCCATTTTTTTTATTTAAGTGTCAGTAGTCTTAAAATCACTTATAATTTTAACTTCCCATTAATGCTGCCATTAGGGCTGTCATTAATATTTTAGTAAGCTATGTTAGCCAATGTAGTTTGGAGATTTTTATTTTCATTATGATTTCTGTAAGTGTATATGCAGACATCAGCCTCAGTGTTTCAGTTTTTAAGTTTTATAAGTAAAACAAATTCACAGAACAATATACAGACTCGAGACAAATAATGAACTTTTATGTGTAAAACTGAATTAATGTATAACTTGTTTGTAATGGTCCCTAAGAGGTGCTGCAATTGTCCCCATCCATTAAATGGCTGCAACAATTAACTTTAAAAAAAATTATTATTGGTATTGTGAAAAATCTGTGTGCAATATTTAAATTAGACTGAGACAACATTTATTGTTATTTTGTATACACAGAGTTTATACAAAACAAATTTGTTTTGTAAAGCTCTCATGACATTTTCATTTCCTTAAAGTGCAGCAGTGATCAAACATAAACATTTTGGGAGATAAAACATGGTGCAAAAAAATGCATTGATATGGTCAGTTTGATGGAGAGTCTGTGACATGATTTAGATTTTGGTATGACTTGGTAGATTTTGTTAAACGGTATGAGCCATTAGCAGAGAGATTTAAGTTTAATATATAAATAATAGTGTGTTGGCCCTACTGTCTCGGTGTAAAGTGCTGCAACTGTCCCCAGTCACCCCATCTTAGGTAATGTGACCTACACAGTCTAATTGTACAGCTGTAAGTTTCCCCTTACTGTTTCAGTTTGCACATGTAGTGTAATTTCCCAGTTTCAGGAAATTTCTAATTTAGATAAGATTCTCATTCATAATAGAACTACCATGCTTTCTTTCTTAGAGATGTACTTTAGCTTTATGTCATCAAAATGTTAAATGTTCACATTTAGAAATAGCAATAGATGCTAGAAAAGAACATCCCATTGTCTCATTTCACAAAACCAATGCAGAAATTCCAGGGTAAGAGGTAAAGCCAGTGAAAACCAAAATTTTAACTGAAAATGTTATACTTCAAGAAGTGACCTGTCATTTTTCTCAAATGAACAAATATTCACCTAAAATGTATTTTTTATCATGTGCAGAGCTTAAGTTTATAGATTTACTATATCACTTTTTTGTCTTAGGATCGAGTCTTTCTGAGGTCTGATTTAAGTATTTTTATGTCTTTGCCTTCAATGTGGCAGATTGAATTTAATTCTTAACACTGTATTGAATCCTTTACTAAACAGAACATATGTTTTATCACCTGAATTCCGATATTTCCAGAATTCATCCCTGTGATCTGCAGGGATGAGTAGATCACTCACCACTAACAGAGCAGATACTGTAAGGCAGCAGGTCCAAGTAAGCCTGGATATTAGCCTGGTTTGGAGCAGTTTAACTGCAAAGAACAGATCCCTGTTGTAACTTATGCGGTAACTTTTGTGAAACCAAGTTGAGGCTTAATGATGCCAGGATATTTGGAAAATCCAGAATTAATCATTTCCGTTAGTTTTGTGAAATAGGGCTCTTGCTTGACGAAGCCATATCTGGTGATATGCTGATGAAGGTTCCCAGTCATCCAGGTCATAGTCATTCCGTAAAAATTAAAAATAATATACACTGGACTTGGTTTCCAAGATTTGAAGACGTTTCGCCACCTCTCCAGGAAGCTTTCTTTTTTTTAATTTTACAGAACATATCTGGTGAGTTTGGCTCTGCCTTTGTAGAACGAATGAAGCCAGGTTTCAAGTCTCACGCTAGATCAAGCTACATTGTATCTCTTATCATGGAATTTCTGAATTTGCAAAATAGGTCTTCGTGTCGAAGAAATATCATAGCGTGAGATTTTGTTGTTGTAGTAAAATTTAATTTATTTCAAGGATGTACTCATAAAAGGCAGACTCTGTTCACTAGTAATCAGCTTCCATCAGGTTTATTAAAAGACTTTTAGCAGATTAAATACAGGTGGTTGGTTTGAGGAACTCTTTGGTTTGCCTTTTGTTCTTATTTTAAGATTGTTCTAGTTTTTCAGTCAATGTTTTTGGTCAAAATCCTGTTTCCAGTGGAAGTTGTTTTATATGTTGAAAATAAAAAAAGGTAGGATTCGCAAGTTATTTCTCAGCTTGTTTATTGCCAGATGGTAAACAATCCTTTCCCCCTACTTCAAATAGAAACAACGAGCAGAGAAGGTAGTTGAACAGGTTTTCTTTTTCAGTCAGTTTTGCTGTTCTGTTGTATCTGTCATGGAAGATTTTACCAGATAAACTCCCTTGGTCACAAAAAGGCTAAGTAAAATACAAGGTAATTTTGTTTTCTCTTTATAAGATTTATTAAGAGCAACTTTTTTTTTACCGCATTAGTTGTTTTGTGCTTTTTTGTAATGAGGTGAGATTGATCTATTCTTCATAAAATCTAAATTAATAAGTGTAGGTAACAGGAATCATCTCATATTGTATTGAAAGCATTAATCTATCCTTTAAAAACAAAAAAAATTATAGGTAATAAACTCCTGTCTATCAATCACAGCAACACGTCATGAAATCATTACAGGAAAGTAGGTCACCTGTACCTGAAAATGTGCCATTAAGTCACAGTATCGGGAATAAAGATGGGATAAAACTACCAGTGACAACCTGAGAAACTGGAAAGTAGAGCACTGGAGGTGAAAGAAAACATTTCTGAGAGCAGTGGGTTGATTCCATTCCTCATATCATCATGACACACAATTTTTTTGTAAGATCACAAAAAGAACATCATGACTGATATAAACCACTCAAGGTTCAGATGTTTGTTGTTATTTTATGTTATGATAATTCAACTCTCGGGTTACTCAGCGTTTTTGGGAAGCAAACCACCTTTAAAAAAACAGGTATAACTAGGTCAACAAAGTTTTAAGTCTTTTTGTTTTTTTCTGGCCTCAGATGTGAGTCATTTCTCGGAAGCTGTACACATGAATAGATAGCGGAGTTATTTCAAATACTCATAAACATTTGTTTAGCATCAAAACAGTAAAAAGACCAAACATGACGTGTATGATAGGACAAAATAAGAAAACTGATAAGATCAAACAAATTCCATTTAAAGGAAGGGGAAAAACGTTTATACAATGTATAAAAGTAGTGATAAGGATCATCGTCAATGGGTCTGAAAATGGATATCATAGAACAAATTTGGATTTAACACTTGTCCACTTATATTTTCATTTATATAAATTAATTATCTATTTTTATTATGATTGTGAATTTAAAACACATATATGAAAACAACTGCATGGTTGAAATATAATTTTAGATATATTAGTATAAAGAACCAATTATCTATAGCATAGTTCTACCTCAGCTCTGGTAAATATTAAGCCTATAGTCATAAATTTTGAATATAAGCAAAACCTAAAAATTAACAGCACCAAGCGATGACCACCCTAGATAACGTAATGATATTAGGATATTTTCCTAACTGTTCCCAAGCTGCTTATAATTAATATTAATAATATAAAGAAGTCTTGCCTTTTGTTTTCAGACTGATCTATTTTCTTTTAATTCAAATATAGCATCAGTTTTTAAACCTACTACCCTGCAAAGTGTTAAATTTTACTTGACCTAAGAAGAGACCGCCTTTAGTTTTACAATGTTTTTTTTTTTTTATATATACCATCCATGAGTACAAGCCTGTTTTCAGGTTATGGTTAAATGTTCCTCTGATTTACAACAGTTAGAACAGAGAACAGTCCTCTTTAAAATATGCAGTTGTTCCTTTTATGCTTTACTCACCCACATGATGCACTTCTCCTAGTAAGACCACTGCCCTTTCCTCAGCTGGAGCTGCTCTCTAAATCCTTTTTCTCTTGCTTTTTGTCACTCTTTTCCTCAGCAGGTTTAAACAGGAAAACCAGGAGCGATCCTATCCTTCTCCCTTTCGTCCTCCCTCTCCTTTTCTATCGACACCTGAGTAACTGTATCTGGCTTGAAGGGTGCCTGACCTCCGCTTCTTTGAAATCCCAAAGCTGTCATAAAAAGTGCCAATGTACAGTGCTGAGTTTTGTCGCAGGGCAGGTTTAGAAGTTTCTTTTTTAAGGTCGTTAGTCTGTTGACGAAGCAAAACTAAATCCAGGTAACATGACACTCCGTCCCACCTGCATGCCTTCCACTGTGTTGTCCCTCCTCTTTCATGTTTTACCTGCTAGGTTAAGGAAGAAACCCTAAAGGAATAATGTTCATTTTTCTATGCTTTATTGTAAATATTCCTTTCAGCATTTTTTAATCAGAATTTCCCTGAACGTATATATTTAAGAGTCGTTTAAATGTACACAGTAGGAGAGAATTAAAAGACAGAACAGGTATGCAATCACATGCCTCCAGGCTTAGGCGTGGCCGGACTTACTTTGTTTTGACTGCATTGCACTCAGTAATGGTATCAGTCAAACATGACTAATGCCGCAAGTCACGTTATGAGATGTTTATTTTATTTTTATGTGCACTTTTTGCCTCAAAATAATGAAAGATTTAAAAAATGTAGCTGTATGAAATGTTAAAGTAAACTAGAAGTTTGAGAAATTTTATTATGTGAGCACATTTTTACTCATCTGAACAAAATGTGATCATTTTTGGATGAATGTAATACTTATTGCTTTGTCCATTTATATCTTTATAACTCAGATTGAGTCATTTTAATTAATTTACTTAATTTGAAGAGCACATTTAAAGACAAGCTTAGTTACACCAAAGTTCTGTACAGTCACATTTTAAAGAAGCCGTTCATAATATAAACAGATAAAAGATTAAATGGTGCACAAAACTAGTTAATCAATTTAAACTGTTTAAAAATGGTCAAATGAATTACATTGTGCTGAGCTAGAGCAAAAGGTCTGTATAGAAAGATGTGTTGTAAGGTTTTACTATCTCTTTTAAATCCAAATTAGGTTCTGGACAGGACTTACAACCTCACAGAGGTGGCGGCAGTGTTTAAAGTGTTTTAAATATATTTAAGACATGGCATTAGATGCTGGGGACTCCTAAAATACCATAGATAAAAAATTAAATAATCCCTGTCACCATAAAATGCACTGTCATTGCAATACAGAAAATAACTTCAGTTTTTTTGCCCTGACATCTGTGGTTATAAAATCTGTGGAGTGCATGGATTTGAAGTAACTGAAGGAGACCAGAGGTTGCGTGCTGGTGGTCTGCTTGGCAAACAGGTCAGCAGAAGTTGACATAAACGTGTACTTTATCTCATCAAGCACCACTTCAATTCTGTAAGAACGTCAATCAAGATGTTGTTTGTGGGCTTTTGCATGGACTTTAACCAGATGCTCACCCATTCCACCTTTCAATGGATCTTAGTTTTCCTGACTAACCACCAGAAGCAGAGGTGGATGGGGAGCACTGGTGCCCCCCTGGGGTGTGTCCTTTCTCCTCTTTTCTTCTTCCTATACACAAATGACTGCACCTCAGTGGACCCGTCTGTAAAACAATGCAGTTTCAAGATGATTACAGTATTCTTGGCCTGATCCAGAACAGAGACAAGTGCACATAAAGGTAGAGGGAGAACCTGTTGCTTTAAATTTACATCTGAATATGATTTTTATTAAATCATATTTCCTTGAATATAAAATATATTTGCAACTGACTAATTACAACCCTCCTCAAGAGCTGGAGGTCATCTCCTACATGCCCACTATTTTGTCAGTTTTGTGTACAGTGCATCTATTTCTGTGTGATTTTGCTCAGGTACAAAACAATACAGGTCCAAACTATATTGAACAATTAGGTCTGTGGAGAAGATCATAAGGGGGTACCTTCCCTCGATCCATAACCTCTACAGGTCTCAAGGTCAGAAAAAAGGCCTCTAATATTTCTGCCGACCCCAACCATAGTGGTCAAAGACTGAATCCTACGTTCAGGTCAGTGTTAGAGTGTTATTTACACAACTTAAATAAGTTATTTGAACTTAAACATTAACTCCCCTATAGGCGCTCCTCCTATGAACACAATAAACACTTCACAGCATGATGAATCAGCTACTCCGCATGAAAAACAAGTAAGCATATCTGCACTATTACTGAAAAAAAGAATGGAACCATAGGTACACTCACATGTACATACTACCACTTTATTCTTGCTTTTTTCTCTTCTAAAGTCTTATATATCAAACTAATGCTGGTATGATGATTCTGAATTCACTCAGCAAAGTTATCAAACTCAGCTAAGCAAGTGATTAGCATAAAGAAAAAAAATCAGCCCTTTGATAATTAGACTGGTACATCCTATAATACAACAATTAATATAACTCATATGCAGAAAAAATAAAGGTATGTATCACTCTCTAAAAACGTTATGTTGATATGAAAACGTGAAGATTTCTGGATTTAAAAAAAAACAACAAATACTCCAGAACTATGAACTTTGACCTGGACAAATAAATGTGGAAATAATGAACAAAGCAAAAGAGTGGAATATCCTTATTTCTAGTTATTGGGCTTAGTTCTGCCAATTACAAAGAATATTCAGGTATCTGATTGTTATGAAACTCCTTATTGTAGATGTAGTTATTTGTGATTTCTCTACCTTGTCATTTCCTACAAACTAGACTAAACTGGCTAAACCTAAAATCTGAGATAGAAAATCTGTGGATCAACTTTCAGTTTTTAAAGTAATCATTTACACAGAGAGCTACATATTGGATCATATCAGGTAATACTACAGCTAATGATTGCTGTAGTTTGATTTTCAACAGGTTCATTGATTCAACAACACGTAATAATCTTTTTGTTACCACATCCATGCTGATAAATGTTTAACCTTTGAGGAAATTATGGGAAACAGATCACAGACAACTAGAGGGGAAAAAGTTGGTTGAAAGTGAGAAAAGATGTAAAGATGGAGAACAGAATAAGCCTTTGTAAGAAAACAGCAGCTAACTGTCTTGTGTGACCTCCGCTACCGGTGGCTCACTTCCAATATGTCTTCACCTAGAAAACTTCAACCAGTAGCACCTGATGACTCATTACCTATTTTCCCACAAGGAAGCCTGTATATATGAACTTGCGCTATAACAAGCCGGATGAATTACATTTTGATTAAAAAGTGATTGTTCTAACCTGAAAATAAGTTTTAGGCTAATCTACTTTGTAACTGCTGATGTCATACTTTATTTCTGCAAACAGTTTCTGTTAAGTGTTCACTCAGGTATGCAGTTGCTATGACACATAGGAGCCCCACCCTGTTGCAATAAATAAGAACAGCAGTGTTTTGATCTGTTTGTCTGACCTCAGCAGTTTTTTTTATTGCAAAATCAAAGCCATGATTTTAATATATATTCTTCAAAAAAAAAAAAGCAACATACCACTGATTGATCGTCTTGATTTTGCCAACTTACAGCTATATGAACACTGAAAAAAATGTGGAGTATCATTACTTGGAATTTAATTCAGTTCAGTTTATTCATATAATGCCAATTCACATCACATATCTTCTCAAGGCACTTTACAATTACAATCAGACAGTCAAATTTAATTAAAGTTTTCTATCTAAGGAAAACCAGTTGATTGTATCGACTCATTGACTCAAAGGCAAACCCTCACACCAAGCATGCCTGCAGCGACAGTGGAGAGGAAAAACTTCCTTTAAGAAAAAGTAACTTTTCAACATATATTCTTTGCAAATTTCACTCAATAAAATTTAAGTTGATTTCATTTACTGGGAAGAATTCATTTAACAAACTAATCTAATTTTTTCTACCAAATTTATCCTAACATTAAAAGATATCATTTTGTTATGCTGTTAGATTTTACACAGAGAGACACATAGAAAAATCAATTATACACAACACAAGGAGGATCTAGAAAAGACAGTTAACCTAGCAGTCATGTTTTTAGACTGGGAGGAAGCCGGAGTACCCTCACACCCCCACCTTTGACACAATGAAAGAGCTCATTATATATATATATATATATATATATATATATATATATATATATATATATATATATATATATATATATATATATATATATAAAATAACTAATATCAACTACATATTGCTTGCATCCGTTAAGATGAGTACTTATTTGAATTTTTGTGTCAATGCTATCTGGTAAGATTAATTAAATTTACTAGTCTTTTGATGAAAATAGTTTTACAAATTCATTCTACGTAACACATTAAACAAAATATGTCATTTTGAAATAAAGGCACTTACATGGCAATTTGCAGTACATTTTTGCATAAAAACTGAGGTGCTGTAGTATTTACAGGACCAAAGAGTCCCTTTTTTCAGTGTAACTAATGCTGTAAGACAGGAAAATCTATACTGTTTGAGATGTAACTTCCACTGCATTTCCCTTTCAAATCTATTTACATATTGTTAAATAAGCACCTCAACATAGAGTCATCGGTGAATAATAAACCAGTCTGAACAGTGATTACGACAATCAATGGAAAAAAACTGTGAGACAGAAAATAATGTCCCTTTGAACTGAATAGACAAGGATCTTTTTAAAAATGCATTAAAATCCCCTATGCTTGAGAATGAATCAATATATTGAGGGAAAATTGTGTATGGAATTTGGTACATGGTGACAAAAGGGTAAAATTGACTTATAACCTATGGTAAAATTAACTGTTTTTGTTTTAAAGGTGAATGCATGTGATGCCCAAGAGTAGCAGAACTGAAGATATAAACAGTATTAACTTCTTGGGGATATTGTGTAGAATGCTCAGACATTTTTACTAAGAAAACCCATAAATGTAACTTCATAATGTTGGATGTTTAAATTGAAATCTTTTTAAAAGAAAGATACTTTTACGTGGTTGATGGTATTTGATATAACATGTAATTCTGCTTTTTTGGCTTTGACATTTGTCACCTTTTGAAAAATATTATCTGCTGTCTGGACTCAAAATCACTTTTCAAAAAGAATGAACATTAAAAGACACACATGAACAAAACACCAACCCATAAAATGCACTGCAACACACATTCTAAAGTGGTTATTTCCTTATGAGCAGTTAGTTATTCTTATCCGAAAAGCAGAAAGAAATTAAACTTTAACAGAGGCTGGCCAAAGTTCAAGCTGTGACGGTAAAACCTAACAAACATTTCCCATCATACAGGTCATTTGGTCTTCATTCTGCTGTTCTCTATAATAAATCCCTTATCATAAGCTGCTGAAATATCCATATATATACATATTCGAGGAAGAATTCATGAAATAGGTGTAAACAGTTACCTTACACAGATCATCATTATAGGAGGTTTCCTCACCTGCCTCAGAAGTTCTTACTCTTCTGTTTCGGGTGAAAATAGTATCCCAAAAACATCTAAATGTAATGAAGCGAAGTAGTTCCTGTTAGACTGTTCAATGTTTTCCTCTAAGGACCTTCAGAACCAACAATTATTGTTTGAAGGAACACCCTTGAATGTTTCTTCATCCCATCTCTCCACCTCCTCTGGCAAAGTAAACAGACTCTCTCACTCTTTACGTCCCTTAAACACACACACACTCCCACCCCTCAAACACACACAGAGCCCTAGCTACATTCAGCTGACCTATTCCTTACCGCCACCATCAATGGGGGCGTCTTATTCTTTATTGTGCTCGCAGGTGTAAATTTTGTGAAACATGATATTGAGCTTTAAACAATTTCTGGTAAGTCTGGTTTGAAAAATCACTTGTTCATTAACACCTTATTTCCTTCTGTCTGTCTGCTATAATCATGTATTTGAACATGTTAATAAACACTATAGCTTCTCTGATTTTTTTCAAGATTTTTGTGATACATATTCTCATTGCTGCAATCACTTATTTATGATATCTTAATCGATAAAAGTGTTTTTTAAGTTTTGGCAGTTTTGATTGGCCTGTTTTTTTTCTATAAAGCCCTATGCTAAGTCAGCAGAGGGACTCAGTAAAAGATTATTACAAAAACCCGTCCATCTGTTGCATTTCTTTTTTTTCGGTAAATGTTTACTGATATATATGTTGTGTCATTTCTTGCGGATAGAATGGGGTTACAATAAAGGGAAAGCTTCTGCTCAGATATCTGAAAGATGCTACCTATTATTAAACCAAACACGGATGAATGCAGTAATATCATTTGAGGAATAATAGCGGAAGGATAGGTGATATCATTGTGGAGCTTTGCTGCCTGATAACCTAATATTCCCCTAATCTGGTGACAACTATCAGTTACACTTCCAACTGGGAAGTCTTGGTTATATGATATTTTTTACTGGAAAACTGCAAATCTGTTACCTTTAAATGACAAAAAAGATTTTTTCTTTCCTGACAACCCTTTTTTTCTGCTTACTGTAAGTGAGTGGTAAATGGGCAACCATAAAGGAGATCATAACTTACACACGACAAAACGTGTAGGAGAGATTTGTCAAAAACTTGTAATTTGACTATATATATATATATATATATATATATATATATATAT
This sequence comes from Cyprinodon variegatus, assembly GCF_000732505.1. Classification (NCBI taxonomy): domain Eukaryota; kingdom Metazoa; phylum Chordata; class Actinopteri; order Cyprinodontiformes; family Cyprinodontidae; genus Cyprinodon; species Cyprinodon variegatus. Next base: position 894,679 of record NW_015150603.1, read on the forward strand.
ATATATATATATACAACTGTTTTCTCACCCCTTGTGGGGGTGTATGACACATACGCCCCTACAAGGGGTGTCATATACATATATATATGTATGTATCCATGTCATACGAAGTGAGGTGTGGTCTATGCAAGCTGGCATTTACTGTGACAAAAAGCCTGCCTTCGAAACAGGTCACAACAGACAGAGAAGACTGAGGCCTTTTTGAGGTGCTCATTAAGACCTTCTATGACTCTTTTGTGGCATCCCCTTCTATGGAGCGGTCAATTGGAGCTGTGGCTTATGTGTAGCTGATTAAAAGTGGCTACTGTAGATAAGCTGATCAGGAAGGCCAGCTCTGTGATTGGATGCCCTCTGGACTCAGTGCAGGAGGTGGGAAACAAAAGGATCCTAATTAAATTAACGTCTCTGTTGTTTCCCACCGCAAGCTGTTGCAGAACTGGAAAGCAGCAACAGACCGCTGAACCCTAAATGCACCAGGGAGTGTTATCACACATCCCTTCCTCTCAGCTGCTGTAAGACTGTATAACCATCACTGTTTCCAACAACCTCAATGAGTTCTGACATTTATGCTGATTTTCCACAGTTTCTATCTTAATTAGTTAAATAACATGCAATTTGTTTTTAGGATTTATAGGCGAGAATTTGTCTCTGCAGTCACCTAGAAGTCACCTATAGAACATTGCCCAACCCATAATTTATATATTATTTAGAACAATAAATTCCTTTAAGTGGCACTAACTATGCGCCTAGCTTTGTCTTCAGTGATATATTTGGAAAATATAGTTATTTTTGCTGATTAATGTTCCTGTTGGTTTATATAGATTGACCATAAGATGTTTTTAGCACATATCTGTTTTCAGCAGTGCACACTGGCCCCTGTCAGCAGTTCGGTTCGTAAATGTCAACTATCATGACTTAGCCTCGGTCAGTTTGGAAATCTGGAATGTGGGCCTGGGTTTTCATGCCAGTGTCTCTCTGATGTGAAGCTCATGGAAAAGAACAAGAGATTTAAACACTGTCAGTGGAGGTTGTGGGGCAGAAGTCAGGAGATGGCTGGAAAGAAAATGACCTCAGTAACCAGCCAGGCACATCTGGAAAAGTCAGCTTTTCCAGTAATGACAGACACGAAATGAGGAAGCTTCCTTAAGTTCAAGAAGTAGTGAATAGCTTTGCATAAACATATCAACTTCATTGTTTTAAATCCTTCTCCTTCATCCGCTCCTTCCATCGAGAGAAGACTTGCCTGATGATTATCTTCATTTTTTGATGTTTCCTGTTTCATTGTCTCTTGAGTTTTCTTTTCCACATTCTTGGGGATGGTGAATCCGTTTCTTGTACTGCTGCTGTATATGCTTGGTCTTGCATAGTCCTTCAGTAGTTCAGACTTTTAGTTGATAGGTTAGTGTCTCCAAATGATCTTCATTGCCGCCTCTTAATTGCACTTAACTGCCAGCAAGGGGAAATGTGCTGTTATTCTGCACATTAGTACTACTAACTTAGTCCCGCCCACAAGGTTTGAGGTCGGGAAGTTCGGTCTGGCTCTGCTCCATAGTAGCGCGAGTATTATCGCCCACTGTCAGGCGATCCAATCAAATTGTCAGGGCGGGCTTTATACTATGATGGACAGATGATCAACAGTAACGTAATCAACCACGTGACCAAAGCGCGCTTGGGTGACAACAACAATGGCTGCCGCCGGAGAGTTGAGGTGAGTAGATTCTGCTATTAGGTCTGTTCTAGAAGATATCGACAGCAAATTAATTTTAAAAGAGGAACAGAGAAACGCGATCAAGGCTCATCTTCTTATTCTAGGCATGCAACTGTACGCTTTGATTTTTGTTGACAACAACTATGCATTGCTTAACATACATCACGCACTCCGTTGCTCTTATTGGTTGTACGTCTGTCCAATTGAGTGCAGAGGCATTTTTTTTCCTGATTCGTTCAAAACACGCCCCATAATCACAGCTCTATGGAGCAGTATCAGACTCATATTCTGACTAGAATTGAGTAGGACTACGTCAGGCTATATTTTAGAGTCTATACTCCAGTTATTGATCAATAAATTACTAAATTAGTGGACATTTATATCAATAATAGATTAACCGCAGTTTATCTGCTTAATTGTTTCAGCCTTATCATACTTTCAAGATGTGAGACTGTCATGGCGCTTCGCAAATGGCTGACAAGCCTTATGCATAAACTAATATAAAATTCTTTGCTTATGAAAATAAATCTGATTATTAGTAGATAATATCACATCAGTAACACATGTAAATGCAGTCATTGATTTTAGACAGTATAAAAGAGAAATTATTACAAAATGTCCCCTTAAAAAAGTTTTCTATAAAAGCAAACAAATGAAACATTGTGTCCCTGTGCTGTTTCTTGTTTATGTACTTTTGTATGAGTAGATAAACACTTTACCATCCCTGTTCTAAAATCATTTTTGACTTACCACTGGCCATCACTTACCAAAATGAAGGAAAATCCACTCTGCTGGACAGATTTGATGGTTTGATGTTAATAATAAAATGTAAAACCTCAGAGAACTACTGCATACAAAAGCTCTTCATGAAATATAACCAGTAAACCCTAAATATTGAATCTGGAAAAGATGAACAAACATCTACACATCGTACTCAGAATTCCTTCAGGCAGGTATTTGCAAGATGAGCCGGGAAAAAAAACAGTTTATTTCCTCAGGCTGTCTCTGCGATAAACTCCTCCCAGTCAGAGAAGTTGAAAGCAAATAAGCATATCAGGACTATCACGATAACTGCAATGAAAATTTAATTAAAAAACATGGGGACTGTAAGCAAACAGTCATATACATGCTACTCTTTATCAAGTCAATTTCCTTACTTCTTGCATTAACTTGGCTAAAGCAGTTTATTCTGATTCACGGAAGTATAATATAGATGTGTTTATTATTGAGTTTTAATATATACAAACTGGTTTGTGAGGGGGAGATAATGACATACAAAGAGGATACGTTTTTTCAACTTGATAGGTTGCTTTTCCACACAACAAGTTCCTTTGACTTACTTCCTTCTTTGCATATTTAAATAACGTATGTGTTGTCAATGGTATTTGCATGAGGTCAACTGACGTGGGGTGTGAAAAGGACCAAATATCGTATTTATATCCTGATGGTTGATCCCTTAGAACTGACATAGCAAAAAATTGGTTTTAGGGCGATGTCATGATGGGTTCTAAGTTTAAGCCCAATATGCAGAACACACACGGGAAAACTGGGTAAAAGTTCAAAGAGTTTATTTTGAACACATGCACATGAATACTGGAACAGATTCAGGCAGGGGAGCAGGTTCACTGAAGACTGTACTGAAACGGGAGATGGTTGGTTAACAGAGTTCATGAAAAGCTAAGCATCTAGCTTTCTGCTTAGCATGGTTGGTCTTGATCTGAGCTTCCAGCTCACTGCAGGAAACAATAGTGGATTAACACAAAGGATTCTTCAGGTTGAGCTTCCAGCTCACAGCAGGGAACAACAGGGGAAAATCCACATGGGAACCTCTAGGGAAACTCCACAAGATGTCTTCAGGTTTCATCCACGTAGGAATCTTCGGGTTGGCTCACCAGGGCAGATTAGCAGGTTTAGATTCTCCGAGAGCTTCAGGCTTGAGACTGGTTTCCTGTGATGCAACTCTCCCAGAGCTGCAGGCCAGAGACAGGTCGCCAGAGAGACAGCTCTTCCAGAGCTTCACGAAGAGACAGGAGGTTGAGCTCATCCAGAGCTTTCACGAAGAGACAGGATTCCTGTGAGGCAGAAACAAGGAAGAGTTAGAATCTGATCTCACACTAGAGATAACAAAGATTCTTCTGTAACAGAGGCTCAGCAAGCTAACCAACTAAGATCAACACTGCGGCGTGGAAGCAAGGTCTGAAGGCAGCTTATATACTATGGTCCTACTGATGAGTAGATCAGCCACAGGTGTGTTGGAGGCTCAGCTCAGGAGGACCCACGGCGCACTCTGCTGGAGACAGAGGGTAATCTCCAGAGCCTAACAGTAACTCCAGCCCTAAGAGAAAAAGAGAGCAGAAGAGGATCCTTGGCGCCCTCTGGTGGGCAAGCCTGAGGATCCCAACAGGCGACAATATGTCTGCCACTAAAAAATTTCTTGCAAGATGACATGATAAAGTATGTACAAAGTATATAATTACTTACAATTGCATGTAATTGATGCTCCATTTCCTGAAATACTAAATTATATTTTTTGGTCAAGGCCCGACAGCAGGAGGCCATTTCCACATTGTGAGTTGTACACAGTATTTTCTGAACAGCTGAGATGATGACATTTCTAAATAAGTTAGTTCCTGTAAAGCTCTTAGAGCTGAAAAAGCTTAAAGCTATAGTGTGTAATAATTACAGAGATTTATTGACAGAAATGTAATATCTTATACAGCAGTATGTTATTCATTATAACCTAAGGACTGAAAGTCTTTATCTTTATGTTTGTATTGCTTTAGTAATTGCTGTATATAATTAAAGAGGAGCATGTCGCATTTGTATGGAGGCAGACATCTTTGCTCTATGGCAGCACAAAGCTGGCAAACTACATTAATGACTGTAGAGATTGCGATTATACTCCAGCAAGTCAGTGACTGAAGTAAGTTAGGCCTATATAAAATCTATATCCTACACAGGCTATTAAATTACTATTTATAACATTATCTATGTAAACTAGAATTTCCCCTGTAAGTCGGCACTTCTCAAAAATTGGCTGATTGTCACGCAATCAACCCGGACAACAGATGACCACTAATAAAGACCATTTATTGGGATGATAACATGCAAAACGACTGCAAACAGCCACTTAGTATTTACTGTGTAATGTAAGACAGAATCAAACTGGAGGAACCCCATGAGATCATGAACAGGTTCCTTCTATTAGAACAACTTTTTAAGCTTCATCCTCACCTGCTGCCAGATGATTTTACCTAAATAGATACAATGATCCACTACAATTCAAGAAATAAACCCATAATGTTATTGTGGTTACAACAAGCCATGGCAAGCCAATTATATATATATTAGCTTTACTGGACATTTCTTCCTGATATTTAAAAAAAATGTCTTTTTCAGAAACACAGTAAAAAATAAATAGATTATATCCTTCACTAGAATAAACATTCTGGATGTCTAGAAATAAATTTCAGATTTCAATATTCCTATTTATATTGTTCAGCATTTCTACTATTTTGACAACGGAGAAGCGCATTTCAGATATCCATCCATCCATCCATCCATCCATCCATTATCTGACACGCTTTTCCCGAGTGGGGTCGCGAGAGGTGCTGGTGTCTATCTCCAGCAATCAATGGGCGAGAGGCGGGGTACACCCTGGACAGGTCACCAGTCGGTTTCAGGGCAACACAAAGACACACAGGAAAAACAACCATTCACGCACACAGTCACACCTAACTACAATTTAGAGAAGCCAATTAACCTAATAGTCATGTTTTGGACTGTGGGAGGAAGTCGGAGAGTACCCGGAGAGAACCCACACATGCTCAGGGAGTACATGCAAACTCCACGCAGAAAGACTCTGGGCCGGGGACCCAGAACCTTCTTGCTGCAAGGCAGCAGTGCTACCCACCGCGCCACTGAGCAGCCCCATTTCAGATATCATAAATACATATTCAGTCAAGCTGATAAATGTCAAAACAGCCACTTAAAATGTGAAAATGTTTCCAGGTATATATAATATATAATAATATAATATATATAATATTTATTATTATAATATATTATATAATTATAATACAATATTTTGAAACTATATTATTAAAATTCAGTCTTGTAGTGTGATTTTTATCAGGAAGAATCTTATTTTAGTGATCTATATTTAGAAACAACTGAGAGGAGAGTGCTTTCAATACACCACTTCATATAAACCTACTTAGTAACTCCAGCAGCAATCTTCCCCTTTGCCATCTTCCTCTCGTTTGCAGCTGCTGCACTGTTTCTAACTTTTAAATACATTCTCCTTTTTTTTTTAAATTTCTTCATTAAAATCTCTAGTTCCAGTGGTGTGATATAGGCACTTCCTGTAGCCTGTCGTCATAGTGACTCCTCAAATCCAGTGTTTTTATTTATTATCAGCATTTTTATTTCATTACACTGTCACAAGTACAGCGCAACGAAATCCAGAGGGCTGCCATTGTGTGGCGCCCGGGGAGCCGTGTGGGGTTAAGGGTCTTTGCTTAGGGAGCCAGAGTGACAGTCCATGGGAGTGGGGCTCGAACTCATAACCTCAGGATTCCACGCGCAACGCCCTAACCTAACGCCACTCCCCAAAGCAGGCACTAGCATGAAGGGTCTTGGTTAAGGACTCAAACTGGCAGCTCATTCCCCCCAGCTGGGATAAGAACCCAGGCCTCCTGTTTGCAGGACTTTACTTACCACTTGAGTTAGCCAACCGCGGAATCATGTGTGTACTTCTTACGCAAACACTCAACTCTGCATGACACTACTAGAGTTGATTGAACTAATTGTTGTGAAACCAAAAACTCAGAGTTTCTGACCTTAGGCTAGATCAATAAGAGTTGAAGATTTGAATCTGAGTTTGTTAAACCTGTTTCTTGAAACAAATAGAGCCAGCGCCAGAGTCCTAAATGCCTACAAAGAGAAGATGTTGTATTATATAGCACCTGTCTATGGTTAAAAATCGCACAAGTTACCTCAAGAAACACCTGGAGAGAGTGCACAGCAACCTTAAGGTATAGGCTAAACAAGCTCTTACCAGTGAGAAGCCGGAAGATGATGGCACGAGGAAATCTAAATAACAAAAGTTGAATTTTCCAGACCAAAGGTGAAGATATTTAACCCAGGAGAAGTGAGAAGGCTTTTGGCTGAGTATGTTGTGGAGTATGCTCTGCCACTTTTATAGTTTAATCAAAAGGCGTATCAAAAGCTTGTCTGCAGAATCCATGTTGACCAAGTGAAAAGGTAAAAATCAATCACTAATGATGTAGTCTTGTTAAGTCATACATACATTTCCACAGATTCATTTAACAATAATAATAATATTATAAAATACAGTTATGTTATAACTATGAGGAAAATGAAGGACAACAGTAAGCTTCTACTTTCATTATCTTGAGCTCTTTTAAAGCTTGTCCGAGCTTTGTCACTATTTTCCCAAGCTCCTCTATGAGTTCCCAACACTAAAGCTTCTCACTGAGTAATACAATTGTGGGTTCTAGTCTGTCAATTCTGTCAAAGATTTTAGTTTTCAGAAGGCCATGTTTGACTCTCTGTGTCCTCAGGCCAGCCTTCTGACATGGTTATTGGTGGTCTTCCATATGTCCCTTTGGATATCTTGGTGAGGTTTTTCATGGGTCTCTGTTTGCTCCTTTCAAATTCAAATCTTCAGCCAGCACCACTCTAAAAGGTTCTTCCAAGTTTCCCACACCACTGGGATTCAAACTCAGGATCTTCATGTAAGGCATGGATCTAATGTAATGCAAGCATGCTAAAAATATTATCTAATAATTTTAAATCTAATAATTACACACATGAATCATATTTACTCAATAGGAGGCTTCCAATGGTTATCAGAAAAACTGGATCTAGTTTCAAGGGTATCACAGTACATGTCATATTTTTATTTATAAACAAATGTAAAACTATTTTGAGGTTATAGAATTAAATCATGTAAAGGAGTTTAATATGAATAGTTTATCAATGTGCTGAAATTTTCCCTGGCAGAGTAGGAGACCTGCAATTTTGTGTAAAATGATTTTGTTCAGCCTGCTGGCAGAGATATGGCATAAGTACATAATACATATCATCAAAGTAGTTTAGTTAATAAGTATAAAATAGATAATGCTGCTTTATTGTCAGACAAGATAAGGTCTCTAACTACTTCAAAAATGTTGCCGCAATTTATGGTTTCATGTTTTGCAGTTAAACCCATGATGTCAGAGAGTGACTTACCCGGTTTAAATAACAGGAAACACTTAACCACACAGAGCTTATAATGCTTCGTTGATGATTGGTGACACGTGCTTTTAAACATGTGCAGAGATATTCACATACTGTACAGAATTTCTGCCCCTGATATGAATAACTAGTATGTCTTCAAACTTTTAGTGATAGGTCATTTTATCAAGTCTGGAGACAAATCTTCAAAATGAATCCCAAAACTTTTACTTCTTTAAGGATTATACTTTCAGCATAGGTAGTATGAATATAAAAGTCTATGTAGCTACATTTTACTTTTATACTAAATTAGACTGGATATAGTCTTTAAAGGGGTTTGACCTTGTAAGGTCAAAGGATTTAAGGATCCAGTGACTGGCTGTAGAATCAAGCTTTGGACATATTATTTAACAATACCTTTGAAAGTTATTCAAATTTATGATCTGTTTTTGTCTCTAACAAACCTCTAAGATTTGCAGCAGTATTCATACTGAGATCCCAGAACAAACAAGAAGAGTCTATTAACTAATCACGTGGTTTCTGAAGACAAATAGATGCAAAGGAATTTATTTAGGGTATCAGACTTAAGAGTGCTGAAGAGAAATGCATGCAACTCTTTTGAGATTTTTACTTGTAAAACAGCTTCATCTTTGCACATTTTTGTTTGTATTTTACAATTGAGAACTGCTTTATGTCTGTCTATAAGTAAACTCTTGAGAAACATCTATCTAAAAATGTTGTTGAAACATGACAACATATGGAAAAGTCCTATAATTGTGTATACTTTTGCAAGGCATTCTATACAAAGAACTTTGTCTTTCTCTGTCTCTCTAAATGTACTCATTTAATTTGTATAGTACACAAAAAAAATGAATAATGGAGCTAAGGCGGAAGTTCAACTGAAGAAACTCATTGCTCCACCTGCAAAAAAGCCAATCAGCTTTGAACAACACCTCCACGAAAGCCAATCTGCATCCAAAGTTAATCTCAAAAGGCCTCAAGTCCGCACTAGTCTGCCCCTGTGTGCAGGCCGTGGATGCGCTGTGTAACTTCATTCAGATGACACCGTTTTAACCCTCCTCCACCATTGTAGCTAAAGCTTTATCAGAGTGTCATTCCTCCCGGACTCTTACTGTGTTCACTGTCTCATCTCAACCGGTCCAGCAACGGGGAGTTTTTCCTCGCAACTGTCGCTTCATGCTTGCTCATCATGGACAGGTTCTCTTAACCTGTGTTATCCAACTGGACTTCCATCTTCCAGGTCCCTGAATGAAGCTCTAGTATCAGCTCATGCAATCCACTGGATCTCCCCATAAAGCTCAGCATACCGTCTCGCTAACCAGCAGTCTACAGACTGATCAACTTTATCTATCTCCACTCTACCCCCAGTTTCAGGCCCGGTGGGGGGGAAACAGCCCTATTCTTTGCTCCTGTTTATCTATCAATTAAGTTTATGTGCTAATTAAGTGCTATGTTTCCTGCCAAGGTCTGAGCGCCAAAGAGCAAGTAATTCTATCAATAAATTTCTCCTAATTGTCTTTTCTCTTCGTGTGAGTTTTTCAGATTAAATTTTAAGCCAATCCATCTTGAAAATGTCACAATACTATAAATTTTACTATATGATGAGACCATTTCTTACTCAGAGTTATTTGTTTTGGAGACAAAAACATCTGGGACTTTTGTACTTTAAGTCATTGTTTGTAGACTATTGAGTCAGTGTAAAAACTACTGGTGTTTCTCTCTTACTCAGATATTTTTTTTGTGTGGTTTCACCATGAGGAGGTGCAGTAACTTTGTTTTCCTATAAGAGTCACCTTTCACCTGTCAGCATAGATGTTAACACCCACCTTTACGTCATATTAATGGTCACATGTGTAAAGTGCACAGCTGTTCTATTTTGAGAAAAAAGGCCCTGTTTTTTTCTTGCTTTTGCTTCTTTGTGAATGTTCTTACCAAAAAGAACAACAGAAAATCTTTCATTCCAGAATCACTGTACTCCAGGATGAGTTTCTAAAGCATGGAAATGACAACGACAAGCCATCAGTTTGACTTAAAGTTTGCTAATGAAGGAAGGGTGAATTGTAGGCAGGACAGCGAAAGAAGATGAACCGGTTTTAAGGATTGTCTGGTATGGGGATATGACTGGAAGACACAAGCAAAAGTGGAAAGAAAAGACAGCTCCTTGTTTTAGCTTCTTAGATCCAAAGCAAAATAATCTCATGAAAATCTTATTTCAAGTGAAATACGCGTTGACAGAACTTAACTCCAAAAAGTAAGGGAGGAGAAGATAAGAAAAAACCAAGATAGCAGTGGTCATTGTGGCTTCATAGCCATGGGGAATGGTGGTAAGAGTTCTTCTTCTAAGTAACTTTTAGTTCAGTTTCAGTATATCTTAGAGTCAAGCAGAGAGTTTGGGCAACAAAAAGGATTAAACTTTAGATTGTATCCAATGATTTTGATTTAATATTGCTTGTGAAGATATTTTAATTTATTTCATGACATTTTAAATGTCCTACTCACATAATTAAAGCTATTTGAAAAATGAACTGTGTTAATGTAGAATTTGGACAAGTGTTGAATATTTTTTGATACTTGATCCACAACCTTATTGTTGCTTTTCCACAGAAAATCTAAGTTTTCCTATCCTATTAAAAATAATGTTTATTCATACTAACTAGGAATGTACTTAGACCCATTTAGTCAATTTCACTATGTTAAAATTAACATCAGTAATAAGAAGTCTTGTAAGTTCACAATTATCCAACTGCTACTCTTAGAACCTATATATTATATTGGGAAACATGCCATTCTGGACATCTGTGTTTATAGGAAGCAGGGTGAACTCAGCCACGGTTGGAGTTCTTGTGGGCTTCGGGATCCTGGCAATCCTCTTCACCATTGGCATCGTGCAATTCTGCTGCAAGTACAAATGCAAGAAGTTGAAAAAGTGCTGCAAGAAAAAAAGTATGATTCTTAATTACACTTTAATGTCTTTATTCCAGAAATGTGTCATGGGTTACAGGTACAGACACAGCATGTAAAGTATAATAACTTAGACAACACTGTTTAACACATGACATGCAGTAGTTCAAAGTGAAGCTAACCATTAAATGTTAGGTTCAAAGGAGTCAGCTGATTCATGATGAAGCAGTATGAAGTAAACACATTTTCTTTTCAGTGTCTGCAAACAGTGTTGCAAAAGGCCTGAGAATCACCTATTGAATAAATATATGCAACTTCAAACCCACAGAAGCAAGGCACTATGTAGCCTTTCTTGCTGATCATATAAGGAAATACATTCTAACCATATTTCCTCTTACTTTGCAGAGCCATCCGTGAAAGACAGAGTGTTCACGTAAGTATTTTTTGGCTGTCTCTTTTTTAAAGCCATATTTAGAAGTTTTATTTCCTTCGAAGTTGGGTTGTGGTGGCATTTACCGTTGCTCTGTTTTGATTTTACAGCAAAGTTGGCGTGAAAAAGTCTAACCCTCCCTTCACAATTAGTGGCTCCATGAAATAAGTCTGTGGCAGTAATCTAAGCTCCGACACAATGAAAGGAACCCATCTTATGTTTTACTTCCTCAAGAGAACAAGAGGCCTATGCTGATTGTTTTTTTTCTCATGTCTGTGTAGTTATATATTATTATATATTTTTGCTTTTTAAATTTGGTATGTTGTTCATTTTGCCTAATGTATTATTATAACTTTGTTTCTTTATACTTTGTTTCATGCATTCCCTTGTTTTAAGCAGAAGCAAAAATGCCACTTGTGATAGTGACAATATGTTATAGTCTTATAGCACATTGTCTATTATTACTATAGATTACACGTAAAACAACGACTCCATTTGTAAATAGATAATGTCGTGCAATTTCACTTTACCAGTTTTGATCTGTGTCATGAGAAACTGACAACATGAGGTGTCTCGTGATACAAAGCTAATTAAGCTCTCTGAGTGAAACAGAGGGAAAAGCAGAAGCAATTCAGTGCTGATGATAAATCAGACAAAGGGAAGAATATATCACCAACCCAGCCACAGGAACCAAGCACATCAGCTTTCTTATAAACTGCGGGTGACTTCCCTCCAAATTCACATATCTACCGCCCTTGTGATACTTTTTATGGTTAGCTGAACTTCAGCGTCTTACTGTTTTTCCTCTAATGAAACCAGAAGCTGTTTGTCTAAGTTTTTTATTCCTTAAATGAGCAGTTTCTAGTGGAGTGAGTCGAGGTCATCTCCTGCATTCAATGAAAGACAATCATATATGTAGTTGATGTCTCAAAACAGAACTTAGATAATTTTAAAAAACATGAAAAAAAAATTTCAGACCCTTTTCAGTGTCTGATTAATACCCTGTTTCGTGAAAGAGAAACTTAAGTGTTCGATCCACTCATGGTGGTTTTGGCATGTTTCTTCTTTGGTCGTGTGTGGCCATAATTCTATATAATCGGATTCTGAAATATTGCTTTTAGTTCTTTGCAGTATGTATTTTAGGTCTAAAAAACTAATGAGAATTTAATATATTGATGTATTAAATCTGCATCTCAGTGATGCAGTGGGTAGCACTGCTGCCTTGCAGCAAGAAGGTTCGGGGTTCGATTTCCAGCCCGGGGTCTTTCTGCATGGAGTTTGCATGTTCTCCCTGAGCATGCATGCACACTTTCCATGTACTCTGGCTTCTTCCCACAGTAAAAACATGACTGTTAGGGTAATTGGCTTCTCTAAATTCTCCTTAGGTGTGAGTGTGTGCGTGATTGTGGTTGTTTGTCCCTTTTGTTTCTGTGTTGCCCTGATGGACTTGCAACCTGTCCAAGGTGTACCCTGACTCTCACCAGTAGACAGCTAGGCACCAGCACCCCTTGCGACCCCAGCTAGGATAAAGCATGAACAGATAATAGATGGATGAATGGAGTTTTAAATCACTTTATTTTTGTTAAACTTATGTAAATGGATTATAAAAATATGACAATAAAATTCTATTCAAAAGCAACTTTCTTTTATAATTGAGCATTTATTTCCATACAACCTACTAAGGGAAGTTTAAAATGCCAATGTGGTGGCCCCTCCAAAACCATTGAGTAAAGCCCCCTTGTGTTCTAATAAGTTTGGTGTTACACTGGAAACATGATCTAGAAATAAGTAAAAAATCTCTTAAATTAGGTATATACACCCTTAATTTAAGTGGGTAATTGAGATAGTTTGCCAATGGAATTAATATTTTTACCCTTAAAATAAGATAATCAGATAATAAGCACTTGAAATAAGACAATTCAGTTGTGTTTTCTTATTATAACTGTAAATTGTCTTGTTCTATTGGCAAAATGTTTCATTTACCTCCTCAATTAAAGAAGAAATGCACTTTTTTAAATATAAAATTACTTATCTAGATTTCGATTTTTTTCCAGTGTAGGCTTAGATGCAGACATCTCCCCTGGGTGAGATGTGGGTTTTTTTGACACCTATGCTTTTCTTACAACAAAGCAGTGAAGAAGTAAAGTATTGAATGTTAAAGAGAGGGGAAAAAAATAAATTTTGTTTGGAAAGAAGAGGCAGCAAGAAGAAACTATAAAATCCACCATACATTTAATAGTTTATAAAACTAATTCTAAATCAGAATCACAGCACTATAGTCACTGTGTCACAAACACATCAGTGTGTTGTCAGTTAGGCATATGGGGTATCATGATTGAGAAGTAGGTTTCCAATGTAGTATGTTTTGCAGCTGCTTTGTCTTGATGGGACCCCTAACCGGAAAAAAAAGAAGCTTATCGTATACAGTCAAACGCAGCTTCATCTGGATGAGTCCTTAAACAAACACATTAGGCATTAGGCTTCTCTGCACGAATCCTTTGTGCCTTATCTCCCACTAGCACTCCTATCCTTCATTAAAACAAGCTGTGCAGGACCACCTGTTAGTTAGTACCTCTGTGCTCAATGTTAAAGGTTCAGACTGCTGACCTTGGCAAACATGTCTTGTTTAGGTAGCTGTCCTTTACAGATTCTAGTTCCCCTGTACCAGAGGCAGCAATGCACAGAAAGACCAGCACATATTTCTACCTTTAATAGCTTTTGTAAAACCCCAATGTTGTTTTTATAGCTGGCTAAATGAATGTATTGAACTTTCGGTTTCAATGATACCAGTGCCAACATCACGATCTAGTCGACCAATATCCTTCCCTTTTGATAAAAGCTTTTCACATAACTGTGCTGTGGTGAATCTGGAAGACCTGTTATTTCCCTCAACTTTAATCTATTCATTGTTAACTTTGAATTTTGCGTTTGTATCTTTCTTTCCTTATGATACTAGCTATTTGAGAGGGGCACGAGTGAGACACAAAAAAAAGTACACCCACACACAATGTTTCCACCACCCTTCCTTACAATTGGGACAGTGATTCAAAGCCTCCAGCCAATTTTCTTTTCTCCTTGTAAAGTAGCAATGGTAACTGCGCACAAAAATTAAGATTTTTAGGCCGCTGGAAATATCTCCAAGGTATTTGTGTCTGTATGTATTTATATAATGGAATCTGGCTCTTTGTGTTTTAGTTTTAAAAAAATGTCATCCCCCTGCCTGAGTGGTGTTTTAGTCAATGATGATGCAGAATGTGATTCTCTGTGGGGAATTGTTGTCCAATTTTACTCCAAAACATGTTCTTTTTAGATGCGATGGGTGGATAATCCCATAGTAATTATACTCTAGGTAATAAGCAACTTGATGTATACTAAACATTTAGGGGAACAAATTGTTATCAAATCCCCTATCATACATATAGAATTGTGTATTAATACATACATTAACTACTACAATGTTTGCAATGGTACTTGTCCATTCTGTACTATGCACTGTATCTGTACATAAGGTGCAAAACCCCATGCAGAGCAGCTGACTCTCAGTTACAGTTGGGTATGCATGAATGGAGAGATGCATACTCAAATGAGCTATTAATAACACAAAATAAGTAATAGCAAAACTGTACACTCCAATTTTATTTTATTCCAAATGACACATGCATGTCATTAGTTACCAATGCAAAACACAAGAGACAAAACCGATGGACTGTAGCATGTAAAATTGTGGTACTGTATATTTAAGTCAAGAACTATTAATAAAGCATGAGCCCATAAGGTGAAGTGAATTAAGATAAAATTTAAGAAAAGATGAGTTAGGCAACATTACTGGTATAAAACATTGTATATTTCTGAGGCATAATATTATGATCATCAAAGCATGAACTTTAGAGAATAAATTGAACTGAGCTATGGTATCTTTAAATGATGTCTCAAGTACTGCGAGTTGTTGGACTGGATGTCCATAGAACAGTCTTGTTTGTCTAGTGCATCCCTGATACCATCATGAATTGGTAATGTAACAATAGTTTTTCATGTTCTGGCTAATCAGTTAACAGGGTCTTGAGATACTTTGCTTCTGAAGGGTATGTAAAGAAGTTAATTCATTTAATAATAAGAATTAATAGGGCTTTACCAGGTTCTGAAAACTTTATGTATCTAACTTAAAAAAAAAAAACACAAAAAAAATTCACACCTCTTCAACAGCGTGAAAAAACTTTAACAGTAACGCTTTATAGCTTCTGTATGACTCTTCAGTCTCTCGCCTCTTTGTGGAGGAAATATGTCTTATCTTCTTTGAAATGTAGTCTCTCTTCATAAGGTTTCCATGTATTTCTTTCTGTTGTTTCCCAGCATTCTTTAGATTTGCCACTGCATTTCAAGTCTTTATTTTAAGAAGTAACTAGAGCATGCTTTTCATTTTCTTTATCACCTAAACAGTTAAAGATATGCTGCTTGGTGTGGGATCATCATCCTGTTGATGAACAAATTTCAGTTCTTACTTTCGCACTGATGGCTTCACATTTGACTCTAGAATATTTTAGAATATGAAGTAGACTAAAAAGACTGCTTGGTAGCCAGTTTTTTTGGCTGCAAACAAACCAAAATTGCCACCTCCACCTCCATTTTTTGAGCTGGTTTGAGGTGGTTGTGCCTCACAGCACAACAATGCATCTAAACCTAGCTCTATAGAACTGTAGTTCTGTTTTAGATGCATTGGGACAAGCTCTCAAAATGAGGTATAAGAGGAACCCAACCTTCTTCAGCAAAAGACCTTGTAATTTTTCACAGACCCATCCCTTTTCAATAGAGATATTGTATACTTGCTGGCAAGCTTTACTTTTTCCCCACCTAAATGTAGCTGTCCTGTCATCATTATGGATAGACACCTGGTGCCTGACTTTTAGCAGTTCCACATGCAAAAACATGGCCTGAAACTAGTGTAATTCTTTTTTCATGCAAAACTTGTGATCTGCTAAAAAGATAAAAGAAACAAAACACACCCAGCTCACAGAAATAGTCCAACTTTTAGCAGCTGTGCCTTTGAGGAAACAAGAGTTTAAACATTAAGCCAAACTCTGCTAAGTGTTCACTTTAAAACCAACACACACACTGGCTGTTTGAATTTAGGAACCCTGAATCTCCACCATTTATTGTGAGGGATTAACACTTGGATATTTCAATTAGACTAAACAAATGTTTAAATAACTGTTTTTTACATTTCTAAACTTCACAGTTGACTGTGTAATGGTGTGACTTTATCAACTCTCTGACGGAAGCCACTTTTACAAACTATGGGATACTTTATAATTATACATAGGTCTGGGATATTGCTGACACGACTAATCATTGCTTCTCCAAAAGCTTTTTTTGAGAAGCAAAAAAAATTGTATTTATCACTCCACTTCTGTGGCTAATAAACATGATATTTAGTGTTGATACTGTTTGGTGATATTTTGTTTGCTCTTTTCTCCAAGGTGTCCATTGTTAACCAAAGAGCAGTGATTAGATGGGTCATGGAGACACCTTTAACATATGAGGTCCTCTGCATTGTGCATTCAGGGTTAAACATTGGGTAGGGGGTAGAATACACATCATAACCTTGTACACAAATATTGAATTCACCTGTGATTTTTTTATCTCATTCCCATAATTTCTATATATACTGTATGTCTATATATATATATATATATATATATATATATTTCTATTTTATTTTTATTTTTTTTTGGTTTTTGGGTATACATACACTTTTAGTACGGATCTTACCCAATGTTTTATATGCTACTAAAGCTTTATTTTATGCTATCACAGGATATGTGTTTAAAATTAAATCAATTTGCTAATCTGACTTCTAAAATTATTAATTATTCATTTCTAAATAGCTTTTTAGTCCATTACAGCACACTGCCGGCATGACAATTAATTTCTGACTGCAGCTAGTATCTTAAAAATGGTCCCTGCTTTTGTTACCTAATAAATATTTGTGCATTACTTATATTATTTCTATTATATTGAACTTGTTTGTTTTTTCATGATGTCATACAAATAAGCACTGTTTTTAATACATATTTCTGCGTAAAAATCACACACACCTATAAAACTATTACATTCTCAGTAACTTTAAATTTAAGACATTTAAAAATTATTTTTAGAAACATTAATAATAAAAATAAATCCTTTTGATAACACGTCTAGTTATAAATAGAAAAAGTTTAGTCTGTTTTAATATCTTTTAATATTCAAACAGCTGATTTCAACTGTATTTAAAAAAATATATATATAATAAGAAAGTATGTTTGTTTTACTATTTAACATTTTTATAACGTGGATGTATATAGAGTCAAGAGTTTACCATTTCTGTTTATTTAGATTTAAATATGTGAGCGGAAAAACTGAACTCATTAAATGGGCTCCTGGGAAACTTGGTAGACACGTGTGCTAAAACATTGTGACATTTATTGGATCAAAAAAGGCTTTCTTTTTCCATTCCGCATGAAAAAGCCAAAATCTGTCCCACTTCCCCTTCAGTGCAAAAGAAAAGAAATAGGCCACACATTGTTTTTCTACACCATCTGGAAATTGTGTGTTATGTATTGACATGATATGAAGACATGATATAGAACTGTGCTGTGGGACTTTTTCAAATGTCGTGGACGTAAGTGCAGAGGAAGTATCTGTTTCCTTGTTTAGATATGTAAAAAAAACCACAGCACTGGTTCCTGTACTTAATCTGCATTTGGGGTTCCCTGATGCTGACACATACATTGCAATTTGTGTTCCCCCAGTAGTTTTTTTTTTTTCTCAGGGTTTTCCTTGCATAAATTTTGTGTCATTTGTTTCCTCAATGAACCATGGCATGTAAAATGGTGGAAAATTACAGAACAATCCAAAGAGAGTTTTCTTTTTATCACATGCAAGGATAAACCAACACAAACAATAAATAAATATTTATTCATTTTCAGAAACAGCTTATATTCTCAACATGATTTCAAAAGGTTATCTGCTGAGGCAGATGAGACTGAAGCAGAAACAGTAATGTTGAACATCGTCAAAAACAAATAAATGTCTCTGCTTTTTTTTAATATACATTGTTATTTTGATTATGTAAGAGTTTATGAAAAAGTCTCGATTCCAAAGAAAACAGACGCTTTTGAAAAAAAAAAAAAAAAAAAGAAAAAGTCTCGATTCCAAAGAAAACAGACGCTTTTGAAAAAAAAAAAAAAAAACTGCACTCTGTGTTTATAGTAATCTAACTCACACCAAGCATCATTGTTGGGGGAGTTAAAATCATCAAATGCCAAAGCGGTTAACTGTCAAACTGTTACTTCACTGAGTTGCTCATCAGGTTTCATTTCCTGCAAGTGCTATTAAGTCAGTTTATAATGTACCCAAAGAGGAAGGTTTTGACGAACGTCTTCAATCAACAAGGTTCCCTGGCATCAGAGACGGTTAACAGTCTGGAACTGTGTCCAGTATCTGTTCTACCTGCCAGCTGAAACACTGAAGTATTTCGCAACAACCATGGCCTCTGTTTTTGAGGCTGACTTGTGCGTACGTCAGGCTCCTTCAGAAGGCGTTTATAAATAGTGTTTCATTCCACTGGATATTAGTCAGTTGTCAGTTCCACGTCACAAAGAGAAAGGGAAATGTTCATATTGCTGTCCTTTTCGAATGTTGATGTAAGCAAAGGAAAGGCCTCAGATAGTTGTAATAATGTTGTTTCGAAGTTTATGACAGAGTCCATGTGTGTTTTAACAGCTGTGGTTGAGTCCACCATTTCGCTTTTTCTGTCAATCAACAAATCCTCCATAAAAACAGTTCTGCATAGTTTGGTTTCTTCAGGTCTGTAAAGGCCATGTCTAAGGCACCAAGTGCATTGGCCTGTTTCTGAACATATACAGGACTGAGGCCCGGCTTTATATCCCGCTACCACTTCCGCTAAAACTGTGTGTGCAGGGATCTGTTTTAACATGTCCTCACTATCTCTGCTTTGGATCTGGATCTCAGATGGGCTCTGGGTCCGGTAATTTCCCACAATGACAGTCTCCACAAGAGTTTCTGTGTCCTGACCATAAAGGTTCAAGGAAGAAGAATGCATCTGGCAGCTCAACCCCATCCCGCTGTCTTCTGTCTTTCTGATATCATCTGCTTCCATGCTCTCATCTTGCAAAGGATAATCCGTGTGACTGTTGGAAGAGCTCTCTGGTCCTCCCATGCTTCCACAACCACTGTCCTCTTGTCTTGCAGGACATTGTCCTCTTTTCGCTGCAGGGTCTGTTTCTACGCTGACGCCGCTGTCCAAGCTAGTCCTTCTGTTCTCCTCCTCACCATTGTCTGTTATTGTGATGGTGGTTTCAGGGAGGTTTATAGGTTTGGTATTGATTTTGTAACTGGAAAGAAACCATGCTTTGTCTGTGACCACCTCCATGGTCCCTTCTGCAACAGAGAGTGGCATCCAGCCACTTACTGGTGATTTCTACATAAGGGGAAATAGAAGACAAAGGAATTATGAGCCTCTGATTTCATATTACTATCATAATTTGGACAAATTCTTTCAAGTTTGTCTTACCAAAGCCACGGGTGTTTTTGCAGGGCGTTTCAGGTAGCACAACACAATGCTGGTAATAACAATAGCAAAGGCCATGATCCCCAGAATAGATAAGGATGATGCAGCAATGATATAAAATTCTGAAAGAAGAAAATAAATCATGTTTAAAGTTTTAAACTGATGAGCATGTATGCAATTAGATGAAGGCAAAACTTTACAAACATAAAAAAAAAGTTCAGTAACTAATGTTATGCTTTCATAGAAGAAGCCTTTAATTTTTTTTTATCACAAATGCAAACTTTTTGGATTTTGTAAGGAGTTCGGGTTATTGATCAACACAAAGGCCTATTTATAACTGTTCAGTGGAAAGAAAACAATATGCAGTTTTAATTTTTTAAATAGTAGAGAAAATCTGTAGTCAACTGCAGTTACAAAGGGAAATCTTTTCACAGTATACCTACACAAACTTTGCTCATGCATCTAGAGACTGAAGAAGTTACCATTATTAGCAAAAAACTAAAGCTCATTTAGACTGAAAACAGGTTTTATTTGTCACATCTTTTCAAATCGGTTAAGGTCAGGACTTTCACTATTGTTCATCCTTACACTTATTGTTTAAAATTGTGATTCACAGAGGTGGTCAAGTATTACATTTTGTGCATCTCTAGACCAGGATGATCCATCCACCTACGTAGTTCAAACCAGGGAATGATGTGTTCAAAGTGATGTGCTTTGTTAGTTTTCAGGAACACCTAATATCTAAAGGTTCTGCTTTGGTCTTATCTGACTAGAGGACCTCTTTTTACATATTTACTGGTCTCCTTGTATTAGCCATGTTGCAAAGGAAAAAAAGGATATTAAAAAAAATTATATTAAAACAAGATTTAGCAGTGGTGTTATTCTTATTATCCCTCCACAAAGGGCAGGTTCTTCTGATAAATGCTCTTACTGCCTGGCGTTTTAGTTTAGGTGACAGTCATATCTTAGTTGGTTTTGCAGTTATATAATGTTAACTAATACAGTAATTTCTGAAGACATTCAGTTGCACTGTATTTTATACAATGACATCACAGTAAATGGAGTCAGCATGAATCCATGCCACACTTTGTACTTTTTGATGAAAATTTTTTTTCCACTTCACTTTGTTTGTTTATCATGTAGAAATACATAAAATATATATATGTAATTATGTTGCAGCATCATTACCAAATGTAAATATGAGCAGATTATGAATACTTTTTAAAATGCATTCCAAATTAGAGCAAAGAGTAAACATGATTGGCCTTTTTACCTTGCTCTGGGAGAAACAAACACTGTTTTTCAGACACAGGGCTGGAGTTGAGGCCACCATTGCCTTCAACTTTCCCGCTGACACAGTACATTCTTCCCCAGTGGAGAGATGAGAAAGTCTTTGTCCTCATAGCTTTTCCCTCATCATCCTTTAGATAAACTGTGGTAGTCTGTTGATAAAAAAAAAAAAAAGAAAAAAAGAAATGAACTCATCAGGGTTTTACCCAATTTCAATTTCTTTTTCAAGAGCCATTAATAACTAAGTTGCAGCAAAACAGTCTTATGTGCGAGCCAACAAGATATTGTTGGTTCTTATTGTTGTCATGTGCTTTCTAAAGGTCCAATGTCATTCAGTTTGTTTTTAAACCTTATTGTTGGTCTCACCTTGTTTACTTCACCAATTTCCTCGAGATATAAAGTGTAGGCAACTCCAAATGGGAAGACTTTTCTTAAGATGGGTTTTTCATGAACATAAACTGTAAGTTTGCTGGATGTAGCCCACAAAGTGAAGGAGGGTGGTAGCAATTCACCTTTGAGAGAAAAAAAAGAAAAAATCACAAAAAAGCACAAAATAATTACAAAATTAACTTATTCTAAGTGAAGTTTGATACATTCACATGTGAAATTAAAGTATTTACCTTCATTGATAAGAAATTTCTTACTAACTTCCCAATCAGACTTTTGCAATCCTTTGACCAGTTGAACTTTGACTTGGTACTTTGGCAAATAGTTAGATATATTGCTAATGAGGCAGTAGTTTATTCGGACTCCCATGCAGTTTGGTACATTCTCCCATTGATTATGCCTGGAGGCAGAAAAATTGCAGGTCAATAAAAAAGGAAAAAGAAAAATGTGACTCACAGGAGCATACAGAGTGTCATGAAAGCTGAACTACAGAAATGGGAAACTGATTAACAATCCAAAAACATCTGTATATCTACATTTTCTACATACGTTCGCATCTGAACGTTATACACTGCTTCTGGTGGGGCGTCCTCAGGATGTTCCCACAAAACCGTAACCACCCCATCTGAAATATGGACTTCAAGTTTTTTAGGTGGAGGGATGATTGCTCCTGTAACAAGAAATGTTTCATATTAAAATGTATACAAGCGCTATCACAGAGTCCTTCAATATCTTCCAAACATGAATTGCTTCTACATGGTTTGCGTAAAGGGTGAATATTTTTTTGTCTAAATTTATGCTAAATAGATACTGAGAAGGGTAAAATTAGACAGTGTTCCAAAGCTTTGACCCAAAGTAAAAAGAGGAAGCTTAGATGACTAGGGAGTCAAAATTCTGAAAATCATCATCACATGCACTGGGTTTTTTCCTGAAAGGGAACAGAGAATTACCAGTTTCTAGGTGTGTGACTTTATGCGGGACAAAGAGAAAAATATCCCAAACAACCCAAAGGTCTAGTTTAGGAATCCCTGGATCGAAATTACAGTTCAAATTGCAGCTAAGCTTCTATAGAACAGTAACACTGTCCTATCCATAGATAGATTTCTACTTCTTTTGGGGGCAAAACTCTGATTATAAAAATAAAAGCCACGTTTTAGAAAGAAGGAACATTTTAGACATGTGAAATCATCATTAGTACATCAAGACTGGCTTATCTTGTACCTTCATCCGATCATTTATCATTAATATTTGAGGAAAAAAGACACAAAACTGTTTGAATTTTTTCCCCCATCATGATTTATGAAACCACTTGTAATAACATTGTACAATTTCAATAATGCTCAGACGGCTTATAGTAATAGGTTTAATTCATTTAAATGTCAAAGGAGACTTAAGATCAAAAATTAAATCTCTAATTACCTGAAACATGGTTGATGAAACAAAAAAGAAAAAGAGGAATCAGTGCCTCCTTTTTCATCTCCATTATGAATTTTGGAAAGATAATCACTCAGTCAAAATCCCTTCAGTAGCATCCAAAAATGTCCTTCATTCCAAGTATCAGCGCTGGTCGACTAAAAGCATCTTCAGACTAGATAAATATCACCCGAGGATACTCGGCTTTCTCCTCTGTGATACCAATTGATCTGAAAAGAACATAAAAGCCAGACTGTCTCATTCTCTCCGCCTTTTCACGGAGTTTCCTGTTGTGACAGCAACAGTGACGTGGTTGCTAGTTTCACATCTCTCCCTCTAGCTCAGCCTCTACTTCCTCCTTTATATTTTCTTATTTTCCTTTCCATACAGTCACAATACACAGACTGATCTACTATCTATCTGTCAAGGGGTAAGTCCATCTCCCCGACTGAGAGGGGAAAAAGAAAACTGTCAGGAAGACCCTGTTCCATTTTTAGGACTTTAAAACTTTTTTAATATTCAATGATAATTAACATTGTATTTTATACAAAAAAAAAAAAAAAAACACAAATAACACAAATATACTATTCAAATTCTTAGTAAATGTTTGCCTGCTGGCACTGAGAGCATGTTTGCGCACTCTGTATTGGACTTTTCCTGCCATCAGAGAAACCTCATTCATGCTCAGCTGCAGTGCAGGTGGTTTTTGCACAGCTGCATTAAAAGAGATTAAGCACAAATATATTGTTTTTAATGAATTACCAGTTATTTTTTAAAATGGATGAATGTATGTTGATATACCGGTATTATGCATTTATAATCCATTCTAATGTTTTTATACAGTTCCCTTACTAAAGTGCTTATTTCTTAAACCTCATAGAGACTGGTAGAAAGGTAAGAAGATAGAGGAAGGGGTGCAAATTCATTAGAACAAAAACGTCAAGAAAAACCAATAAAAAAAAAAAAAAGTGGTTTAGATTAAACCATAGTTTGTTTTAGAATGACTCAGTAAAAATCTAGACCTAGATCCAATTGAGAACCAGTTGCAAGACTTGAAATGTAATGCATCTAGATTCTCGTTTCAGACCAAGTTTATGCATGTTTACAAAGAACATGCACACATTTATTCAAATGTGAAAAGCTAATAGACACATATAAAAGATTTTCAGGTATTTAAAAATATAACTTTATATTGTATGATACTGATAAAAAAAACAACAACAACAACAACAACAAAAAAAAAACATGCAAACATTATGCACAACTTTCTGTTGACCAGTAAAAGTCTGAAGTTGTGGTTTCAACATGGAACAGGTTTGAGCAGCACTTTCATCTGTACTTGGCAGTTGGAATACCATAACAGTATACATTCTTATGGTTGTGATGGTTGCCATAGTGGCCTTGTATAAACAATGGAGAATCCACAAGCGAGAGAGCGGAATGCTATCTCCTAAGAGATCATCTCCCTCTGACTTCCCTGTTCCAAGTTCAGAGTTAAATGCACAACGCCTTTGTATTGGAAGGTGCATTGGTGGGGCTGCGATATAGACAGATACCAAGCTGTAGTTTTAAGCAATAGGATAACACCCTTAAGACCCATTTATTTTATTAATTTACCATTTTTACTGCATATTTAAAATAAATATATTGTGGGTTAAGTCACTCTCTAACAATAGTTGCTATTCTTCCAGCATTGTGTTTACCATCATTTATCAGAGTGTAAATGTGCGATAAAATTCAAATATGTCCTATTGCCATTCTTTTTCTCTTAAGCCTATGCTGATATGCATTCATTAGCAAGAGTTTGAAGGCTAGCCTATAGACAGCAACTGAGTAAATTTAGGTGAATATTGTACTCAAGCACATTTCTTGAGTATCTTTACTTGAATATTTTTTTTACTACATTTCCTAGTCAAATATTTTACTTTTTAGTCCACTGCATTTCTAGGAAGCTATTTTTTTTTCTCGTTCAATTTGTCTCAGCTTATCTTTGTAATACCTTGTTGCCTTTTTTCTCCCTTGAAATGCAATTGGCCACAATATGTTTCTCACTAACTTCATCCTTCAGAACAGGTATCCTGGATGTTTAAGGAATTCCTCTTGTTCAACACACCTGGGTCAAATGGTAGCCCATTAACAGGCATATGCAGAACTTTGGCATGCTGAGGAGGTAGTAATTACCTCCAGAGAGAAGAACTAAGACATGCAAGATATCCTTGAGTACTGAATTTAACTTTCACTTGTAGTTGAGTAAGATTCGACCATGAATATTGCTACTTTTACTCAAGTACTATAGTTGAGTAGTTTATCCCCCACTTTCTATAAGTTGGCTAAGACTCTTATATTAGCTTACATAAATGTACCCTACTAGGCTAACAGATGAAATATAAAAATTCAGATTTAAAAGAATAGATGCAATTTAAATAGCGTGACTGACTAGATGATGATGTCTAGATGGAAATCTTACATTTATCCATTGCCATGCTACATTGTACAGGTGGATGCACTCTGATCCCATGTATATTTGAGTGGTTCAGTGTATCTATGAAGTAACCCAATGGATTACAGCAGCAGGTAACTATTTTATTGCATTTACAAATGAATTTTTTATATTGTTAAGAAAATATAAATGCCCTCCAGGCTTTACAGAACTTCATTTCATTTAACTGAGGTTGTTTTTCATTTCTGATAAACAACATTTCTCTTAAGCATTAAGTTTAGCTTCACACCTCCTCCTCACATGGGATTTTTTTTCAAACTTTTACTCCCTGGTAGGTGTTCGATAAGAGAAAAAACAGTTGCTTGTTTCTAGCTATTGTCACCTTTTGGTTTCTGTGTTTAACTTGGACAGAGAACTGCTGAGTAAATGTGAAAAGTGGGTGATCCATGTGAAAATGTCAGAAGTCATCTGCATGTCACCTAAAAAAGGGGCTTTTTCATCTGTTATAAGAGTTTCCCCTGCCAGAAAGGCAAAGAATACAACATAGCAGCCTCTAGTGGTGGTACAGTAGGGCACAACTTACACAAATGATCATCAAGTCTTTCAAAACTAAATAAAATTATTGCTTAAGTCAGATTAAAGCTATATATAATAAAAAAAAGTGTAAATGACAATGATGGAATATACTGCATGCATGTAGAGGGGGTTAAAACTAAGCAACAAAACATTTGCACTGCTGACAGGGTGACTCATTAAAATACCGCAGCCGCTCACAACATAGGATTAGTGGTTTGGCCAGGTAAATTCAGGTTTACCTTTGTTTTTTTGTGTGCGCCATTGTTTGTTTACAAACCAAAACCTAGTGAGCCCGGATGAAAATAAAATGTCAGTGGATGAACAAAAGAAAACAACCCTTTTGAATCTAATGGGAAGGTTCAAATTGAGCATTCTGTATTTTAAAACATTTGCTTTGCTTGACTGCTCTCT
>NW_015150603.1:921441-926528 GCF_000732505.1 Cyprinodon variegatus
GACTGTTAGTTAGCGAGATGGTATGCTGAGCTTTATGGGGAGATGCTGTGGATTGCGTGAGCTGATACTAGAGCTTCACTCAGGGACTTGGAAAATGGAAGTCCAGTTGGATAACACAGGTTGAGAGAACCTGTCCATGATGAGCAAGCATGAAGCGACAGTGGAGAGGAAAAATCCCCTGTTGGAAAGAAACCTCTGGCAGAACCAGGCTCAACATGGCGGTCTTCTGCCGGACCAGTTGAGATGAGACAGGGAACGCAGTAAGAGTCCGGGAGGGATGACACTCTGATGAAGCTTTAGCTACGAAGGTGGAGGAGGGGCTGGAGGTGGGTTGAAACGGTGTCATCTAAATGAAGTCAGAGCGCATCCGCCGCTCGCGCACAGGAGCAGACTGATGCGGATAGGACGCCTTTTAAGATGAACTTCAGCTGCTGATTGGCTCTCGTTGAGGTTTGGTGCAAAGCTGATTCGCTGTGGATGTATGAAAAAACATTGAGTTTCTTCAGTTGAACTTCCACGTAGGCTCCAGTTGTTCCAGCACCTCAGAAGAATATGGAAACATGATGATCTTCTGAATTTTTTTCATTTCTCCTTCAATTGACTTTTGAGTTTAACTTTTTCTCTACAACACAGGATATCACATGTTCAGCTCAGTTAGAAAGTGGATTTTTTTTTGGGCCAAAAGGGAGCAAAGCTATCTTAGTCTGCAGACTTTAAAAATAAATGTGTTTTTCAGTCATTTGCAGTGCATTTAAGTGCATGTTAGCCACAAAGTAAAATAGAAGAGTGGATGTAATTTACATTTTATACAAAAAATAACAAAAACAAAACTTGAACACAAAGTAGCATATGTCTATAAAGCATTTTATATTGGTCTGTCCTCCACAATGCAGTCACAATTCCATGAACTGTGCTTTTCCATTTTGTGTGAAAATGTCATCACACACTTTGCCTCTATATAAGTCTTGTTGAAGTTGTTTACTAAAGCTGAACTTTCATGTTGACTGGATTTAAGTTAAAGGTATAGATGATCTTTTATTTCTGAGTTGATCATCTAAATAAGTGTAAATAAGTGCTCTTAATTGTCATTCATTCTGATGATATGTTTACGTGAGGTCGTCCTATGTGCTTGCCCGCAGAGAGCTCTTGTCGCAAAGCATTATGGGATTTGCTGTCAGAGCAGCCCGATGCTGCCATAGGCTGTCGCTAGTGGTGACTAATAACAAAGATGGCGCAGGCACTGCACGGAGGAGGAGTTACATGACCAATGGAGCAAAAAGCAATGATCATCAGTCCAAAAGGTCAGTTAACTGAGTTAACTATAAAGTCCCTGCTGTATGTAGACACAATAAGCTTGTATGAGCTATGAGAACAGCACATTTTAAAGAGGGTGTACACGAGGACAAATGGGGACGTGCATGGTCTTGCATGGTCTTGCATGTCCTTTTTTTTTAAGTTGAGAGGGCGGGTCTTTTGAGAAATCCTCAATTATACCTTTAAGGATTTTATTCAGTTATTTTTTAAACTAAAAAAAAAAACAAAATAGTAGAGAAGCAAACAAGAAACAAAGTGAACATCTATGGTCTGTTAGTTTATATGACCATATGTGAGGTTAATTGGTCTGTAGATTGGCCTTATGTGTGTGTCTGTGGGATGGTGGTAACATCCTGTGCAACTGTTGCTCTTCCTACCTCATTATGGCGATAAGAGTGTTGGGACATCGAATAGATTGACCACTGGTCATTACTGATTAGAGAATTGTTTGATGCCAAGCTGAAGACTGAAGATATTATTACTTTTCATTATTCCATTATATGTTTCAATATGATGAGCACTGAGCCCAGATCCTAGGCATGGTGTGCCTCTCCATGCTTTGCAGTAGGCAAAAAGTTCTTAGATAAAAAAAAAGAAAAAAAAAAAAAAACTTTAGCATGACTCCTTATATTTTCTTAGCTTTATAAATTGTAAACATTAGTCTAGTTTGAATTATTTTTTTTCCTAATAAAAAGCACTTTCTATGAGAGAATCTGTTAATTTTAGTTTTGTCTCATTTTAAGCTGGTTCTTCTTACTTGCACCATGGCCTCTCAGTTCTTGATGTAAAACCTGATTTATTTTATAGAAGGGACTCTGGTGTTATGAAGAATGTGGTCTATGATCCCCAATAACCTTAGCTGTTCCTGTATGCTCTGACATCCGAAACATCTCATTCTTCTGAGAGTGAAAATTTAGAGTCAGGTGGATGAAGGGTGGTAACTATTAAGACAAGGCAATTTTAATTGTATTAGAAAATGTATTACAAAGACCATTCAAGGATTTATTTTTTTTACACTAATTAAACAATAAAATAGTAGCTACAGATAATTGTTTCATTTTGTTTAATGACATATGAGTTTTGCTTATCATTAGTCCTGCTTTGGCTGAAGGAGATGTGTTCTCATATATTCTTGTAGGCATTAATAGGTTATTTCTCTTGCTGAAATATGCAACATCAGAGAGAAAACTTTAAAGGTCAGCTTAAACCAAAACAACGTCATACCTACGGAACAAAAAATTTGATTGACTGAGCTGATAAAAATCAACTTCCCCGTTTAACTGAGTACAAGGCCCACCTTATTTACTGCTATTACAGACATTATGTGTAATCTGCCACTGGGTAAAAACTGCATAAGATCACATATTAGTTCACCTTAATACAGTAAAAGGATCTCATTTTGAGTTATCTTTCATTCCATAGCATGTTTTTCTAAAAGCCATTTCGATCATATTACAAATTAGAAATCCCAATATGACCTCACCAAGCATATGAGTTTTCCAGGTCCCTTGGTGTTTAACAACACATACTGTCTGCGGTTTTGTTTTTAATTCAGACCCGTTTCTATTTATAGCTCTAAAACACATGTCTAGTAATGCACTGCTGTCCTCTAGTGGTGCTACATTGTAAAAGGCATGACTCTTTTTGTAAAGATACTTCTTAAAGATGAACAATATACAGTGTATAACAATTTTGGTATTTTTATTTTCCCACATTATTGTTATAGTAAATGTTCCTTCTTTGATCAAAACTTCTGTGTAGAAATTTGAACAGGATTTTAATCATGTTTCTGTAAAAAAAAAAAAAAAAAAAAGAAAACACTGTCAAACAGAAATTAAAAGTAGGTATGTTTTTTTTACAGTCTAGTCAAAAGTCTAATTCAGAACAATACTGAAAAAGGCACTTTTTGTTCCTGTAAATATTACCTCAGTTTTATGTTAGGTTTACTGCAAACTGCCATGTAAGTGCCCTTATTTCAAAATGACACTTTTTATTTAATGTGCTGGAATTAATTTGTAACTCTATCCATCAAAAGGCAAGTCAATTTAATTTATCTTAGCAAATAGTATTAATAACACAATTAAATAGAATATCATCTTATATACTGGGAATAAATAATTTGTCAATGATATATGAAGAGGATCCAGCAACGAGGAAATGCACAGAAGGTGTATATATGGGGGACAGAACAAAGAATGGTCTAATTAGCTGATGTGGAGCAGGTGTTGATGGAAGTGACTAGAAAGGAGCTCATTAAACGAGACTGGGACAAGGAGGCAACACAGAGTAACTAAAAAATTAACAATGCTTAAATAAAACACAAAATGGGAAAAAAAGATCAACAGAATTTCTGAAAACTCAAAAAGAAACTTAAACAGAAGTCCACAAAGGGCTGACTCATGACATATTCTCCCCATACATATGGGTTCTCTTTGGGTAATTCAGCTTCCTCCCACAGTCCATGTTCCAACATGACTGGTAAGATAATTGGCTTCTCTGGAAAAATTTACTTGCAAAACACAAGTACATATTTTGTTGATAGGAGAAATTTGGTAGTAAAATTTACCTGAGTTTGTTTGTTAAATTTACTCTTCTCAGTAAATAAAATCAACTTAGATTCTAATGAGTAAAATTTACAAAGAATTTCTATAGGGAAAAAGTTACCTAGCTTTTTCTAAGTAAATGGTACTTCTGTGCATCTCAAATTTTCCAGCCCATTTTTAACAACAAAACATATATTCTTAGTCAACACAGCAAGTATTTCTGGCTAAATGTATTATTTATCTTATTTTGCAAATCATCAGCTATTAAATTCTATAACAAAGCAAAGCCTGTTAATTTAGCTTTAAAATGTGCTGCATTTGTTGATTTAGCAGCAGACTAGTTATCATGGGCTGTGTCCATAAAGAATTTGGCATCTTATGGTTGATGTTGTCTGGTGGCAATACAGTATTTTTTTTTTTGTTACTTCAACGATTAGGTCCAAATACAACACTAAACAAAGGTGAAATACAAGAAAAGGCTGTCTGGAGCAGTAAGGTTTATGCAATAGTTTTCAACAGTTCAAGAAAATTAAACAATTTTTTTAAAAGAAATAATCAAAACCAATTTTTAATATTGGGGGTTTTTCATTTTTAACCTGGAAGATTGATATGTTGCATATTATAAATCAAAACTTGTCCTGTAAAACAAAAAT
This sequence comes from Cyprinodon variegatus, assembly GCF_000732505.1. NCBI lineage: Eukaryota > Metazoa > Chordata > Actinopteri > Cyprinodontiformes > Cyprinodontidae > Cyprinodon > Cyprinodon variegatus. Next base: position 925,952 of record NW_015150603.1, read on the forward strand.
CAAACCAAAATGTTTTGTTTTTTTCAGTAATGATGTTTGAAAGAAACAACTGCAACAGCTTCATGGCATAACTTTATACATTAAGAGGCCAGTTCTATTGTTAAATCAGAGAAAATGCTTCCTGCTCTGGATCAACTGAGTTACCTCACAAAGTTTGCTGGAATTTTGTCCCATTCCTCATGGCAGGAACTTGTGTAACAGACTCAGTTTGTTGCTTAGACACACCTTTTCAGTTCTCTGTTTTTTAGTAAGAACTTCCTTCCTGATAAGTGGCCTTTACACCGACGATGGTGCAGCATTTGATTCTCTGTTGATAAAGACTCTCTTTCACCTGCAGGCAGCATGTTTATAAGGTCTTTTCCTATTGTTGCTTTACACATTTCACACCATTAATTGTTCCTTTCTGGAACAAAGAGGCCACCTCTTTCCCGAGATGTATAATCGCCGCTTATCCCAATCACATTCATGATTTCACGTACAGTATGATTTGTGAAAAGTGTGAAAAGCTTAGACTTAGACCAACTTTATTGTCATTTGCATACACAGAGTGAACACAAAACGAAATGTCTCATGACAT
>NW_015150603.1:927045-950732 GCF_000732505.1 Cyprinodon variegatus
AGTGAGCAGGTGTACACAGTCCAGATGAGGTTGTCTCTGATTTGCAACCCGAGGAATTTGGTGTAGCTGACCACCTCTACAGCTAAGCTGTTCATGAGCAGTGGAGCGTGGTTAGGCCAGTTCTTCCTGAAGTCCAAGATGATCTCTTTTGTTTTCTCCACATTCAGGATCAGGTTTTTGTCTCTGCACCAGCCCATCAACTTCTCCACCTCCTCTCTGCAGTCCTAGGTGTTGTTACTGTCTATCTGATGAGGCTCAACACCGTGATGTTGTCTGCAAACTTCACGATGTGATTGGTGGTGAACCTGGGAACGCAGTCGTGTGTCATCAGAGTGAACAGCAGGGGGCTCAGGACGCAGCCCTAAGGGGAGCCTGTGCTTAGGGTGATTAAATCAGTGGTGTTCTGTCTGTGTTTTGACTGATTGAGGTCTGTTTGTGAGAAAGTCTAACAGCCAATTGCAGAGGGATGTATTGAAGCCCAGCTGTACCAGTTTTCCTATCAAATGCTGTGGCACCATCATTTATTTGGGATATTATTCGGTTTGTCAGTTCCGCAATCCTCTTTTTGACATTTTTTTTTATTTCTTCTACATTTTCAATGTTATACAAAACAGCAATGTATTTAAGGTGTAACCTTAAAATAAACCGACAAGTGTGTTTCCATTTAACTACAATGGTATCAAGACCAAAATATTGTTGTAAACCTCTATTTGAACATCTAAATTTAAAAAAATAAACTAAATGTTCATTACCCTAAATTTGATGTCTCCAGTTTGGTGAAGGCATCCCTGACATTCCAGTAATAAAACAGTTATACCAATAGCTCCCTTTCAAGAAGCTAAAAATTACGAATACATGACTGCAGAGAGAAAAAAAAATAATAATTTGCAGTGATTTGCTTTAAATTCAAAGACTATTTTATCTATAGTGAGATTTACCTCAGTAACTTAAGAACTATAGGTCAAGATTGGAATATAATTAAGAGACAAGTTGACATGTAGTGCTTAACAGCATAGATGCCTTTGACATCAGCTGGAAGTAAGAAATATACTCAAAAGGATAGAATTCCCAAAACCAGAATCTTCCCTTTCTTCAGAGCTTTGGTTGAAAGTGAGAAAATGTATTTTATTTTTTATGTTAATTCTGTCAGCATTTAACAAGGTTTGGTAAATAATCTTTCCAGTCAATGCCCAATGCAAATTGGAGTGTATATTAATTTGCATGCAAACAGAGTACAACAGATGTATTCAGATTATTTTAAAAGTTAGCGAACACTTTGATAAAGATTTGAATTCCATGTTAAAATCTTGTTGCTTAAAACTAAAATATTTATTATAAAGATTTTGGCTTTAACATCGAGACTGAGTATTTCTACAATTTCTGTGTTCTCTGGGTGAATGATCTATGACATGCCTTTTAGGTTAATCCACTGATTGCTGATCAAGCACATTCAATGCATGTTAGAAACTGACATTCAAGATTTTAAAGTTTTACAAAAAGTAAAATTAATACAATTGTGGTACTTTTCTGGAGGCTTGTTGGCATTTAAAGCTTTACCATATGAGTTGAAGTAATCTGAGCCATGACGCAGAGTCACATTGTGAAACCAGCATTAACAAAACTGGTCTGGCAGGTAGAAAACTGGTGCTCTGGGCACTCCCACTTTTTTGAGCAGCAGAACAAATCTTTGACAGAAGCTGGAAGAGGGAGGTGTTATGGAGGTAGAGAAAAGTGCACTCCTTATAGTTAATACTTCACGTTGTTTACAATCAGACAAAAACTAGAAGAGAAGTTTAATGTTTTATCACAATGCTCTGAACACTGCTCAGTGACAAAGTTAACCTGGTTTTGGAAAAGCTCCACCCACTCGTTCTCATCTACTCAAGTTGTTGCAGACGAAATTACAATGGCAAAGAATCATGGGGTAAGTGTTTACCTCAGTTTTTATCTTTGACTCAGTTTCGGGAACTCTTCTGATTAAATTCAAATTGTCGCTTTGAATAATGTCTGCGTTTCTTCTTTGTTTCCTGGATCTGAAACATAGTCATATATTGTCTGAAATTATGCTATGATTAGAATGATGAAGAATTGTGAATTAAGTATTGGCTGTAATTCAACAGGTTTTAATTTAACTGACAAACAGCAAACTTAAATAATGAAGGATTCAGTCTTAACATCTAGACTGGCTTAAATTGGTTTAATTCATAACATCTTAAATAAAAGCAAAAGATTATTTTTGTGTTCTAAAAAATATATATATTTTTTTGCGTTTGAAAATTAGATTTCTTATGTGATCTTCAGTGACTTACTAATTCATATAAAAAATCCTTCACTATTCAGCCCTGAAAGTCATATTATGTCTTATTTTTTTTATTTAATAACTCATTCAAACTGTGTAGCAATATCTTTAATTTAATGATGAGCAAAAAGAACACAATGTTTTTCATATTATGAAAAATAAAATGTTGAACCCTGACTGCTATCAATATATTATTAATAGCTTCATATACATAATATTCTTTACAAACACAAAAGTAAAATAAGCTATGAAAATACAGATTTGCGTACATATATATATTTTTATTTTGTTGTATTATTTTACACAGACATTACATTGATAAAGAGTGCATATAAACCATGCAATATGATCATCTACTGTAAGCACTGCTCAGACCAAAACCCTAACAAGACAAAAGTCGGGTGTAACCTACAGTATCTTTGAAAAGGTTTTGAAACTTGAGTTGCATGCTGTGAAAACAATCGTCTGAAATAACTTTCTCTGTGTTCTCTTTAGATTATTTAGTGCAAACCCTTCACTTATCTGACCCTCTTTGCTAATAGCAATAACAAGAACAAACAAAAATAAGAAATAGTTAGAAAAACTCATGTTTAATTGTAGGCCTAGGACTCTCACAATATAAGCACAGCTTTAAAACCATGTTTCTTCTAAAGTAGCACAACCAGATACTCTCTATCAGGAACGGAGAAATGACCCGTCAAAATCTTGTTTGGTCACATTTCTCTACGTGAGGTTAAAAGCACTTGCTCACAGTAACTCAAACAGGTTCTGTAACATTACATATAGCTTTCAGGTATGTTTCTTTCCAGCCTGTCTTTGATTAACCTCCCCGGATTAAGGAAAATGTCAAGCAATAATGAAAGAATGCTTACTTTTACAGATGTAAGATACCTTAAGTAAGTTAATATTAAGAACTACAACTATAGTACCTAAAAAGAAGTGTTGGGCAACAACTTAGATTTTGTATGAAACTATATCAATGACATGTTTGTAGGTGTATTTATCTAATCTACCCCTCAAATCTCCATGTACTATTTTTTACTCTGTTGTAGTAATCTGATGTATCTCGTAACATTTTTACACCACATACACTAATTTTAAGCATTATATCATGAACAGGCAGTCAAAATGATGTAACTGTATGAGTTTCAAAATACTTATTGGAAAAGAATATTGAAAACAAAGAACAAACAGTTTGTTTTTCTTTCAGAAATGGGAAAAGTATCCAAACATTTAAATTTTTTATACTAGAGTAAGTTCTTTAGAGGAAAGAGAGAAATCTTTGAGTAGAAATAACCACATGAAGACCAAATGATGCAAGAAAAAGATGAGGATTAGGATTATGTTGCAGAGTTAGATATGGTAAGGAAAACAATTTTACATGTTTTCTATATCACACTGTGGCAGAATCCTGCATGGGTCTGATTTTTCAAAACTGTATCCGCCTGCACCCATAGAGTTTAGAACCTAGACCTGACCCGTTTCCCTCAATTATCCCCGTTTAAAACTGTGTGTGGCCTAGTGGGTTAGAGCAGTGCGCATGTGCTCTGAAAGTTTGCAAGTACCTGGTTCAGTACCCTTAACACTACACTACTCCCCAGGTGCCACACAATGGCAGTCCACTGCTCTCCAAGGGGAAGGGTTAAATGTAGAGGATGAATTTACCCATGGTGGGACAGTAAAGGGATTTACAAATCATAAAGTGAGACCCGACCCATGATCACAAAATGTGCACACAGCAGTTTATAATAACAGAGGCAGAAAAGAACATTGCCTCTCACTCACATCCAGTGCACGCTGCACTCACAGATTAACAGCTGTAAATTGGCACAAGTGAGAAGGTTTGCCTCTTTGCTTAAAACAATACTGTTATTTGCATATTCTTTAATTTATTTTTCAAAATGTCGAGTTAATAGAAAAGAAAATATATATAAATGTCATTCATGCTATAACTCTATGATACCCGTATTTTGTTCATCTATGATAATAATATGTCTTTTTTTTCTACCTGTAGATGTACGTTTTATATAGGTACCTGCCTGATAACCGCAGGTAACTGACTCAGTGCAGGACTCTGCTCTGTCACATTATTTAGTACATCATCTGAAAATGAAAAGTTTAGAGATATGCTATAGATCCACGAAGAAAAGGCCATCCACCTTAACTGATTGGCCAAGTAGGTAAAACATCAATTAGAGAAGCAGCTAAGAAGCTGTGCTGACTGGAAGACTAACAATAGTCAAGAAAAGTCATAAAAAACTAACAGCTCTGCAGGGGCCATGGCAGGTTTCTTTTTTGTTTCCATCCTTGATCATGTGGTGCTTCGACAAGGACTTGAGGCTTAGGCATAACTCCCAAAAAACTCCCCAAAAAGGGCACATTTGCTAGAAACTCTATGCATTCCAACTCAAAACTATTGTCAGAATTTTTGCTTAGTTAGGTAAAACTGAGGTTTAGCCGTTTAAAACTGTAAACAAAGGAAGTTCTACAAAGTATAAACACAGAGGGCTTGAAAACACAAATTAAGATTTATAAGAATTATATTATTTCCCTTTTCCTTGGCAATTGTTATGCTCTACATGGTCATGGTCAATCATACAAGATTTCAATAAAATTCTTGACCTGTGAGGTTGATTTGGAAAATTAAATGTACTCCTGCTCTCCTTTTCTTAATAACTTCCAGTTAAGTATAGGAATCTTTTCTAATGAAATTTGGCTCATACAGGTATCTTACTGCATATTCAACATAGCTAACAATAGCTAAACTTCAACTATTTATTGGGTGAAACAGGTTGTTTAAAGAATGAAATGCCAAATCATCATTATGAATTTTTTTGAAGCACCTGTGAGAGTTTCTCCTCTGCAAAGCTCAATTTTAATATTCCATACATTCTTATCACCTTTTATTTGCATATTGACATCACACATTCTATCTTAAAAACAGAAATACTGATTAGGCTTTTTAGGAATTTCTGATATGTTTGAACGTTTTAACTAAGGAGAGATAAAAATGTGTGGCTGGTGAGAAAAAGGTTTTAGATCCGGTTACAAATTGAATCTAAAAGTGAGTGACAAGAGCAAGGTATTTTATGTTTTTAGGCTTATCATATATTAAACATCCACTGTTTTTATGAGGAGAAAATTTGATTAAATTAACAAACACTTCTCATCAGATGCTGTTCTGTTTTATGGTTTATTTTCTCCTTTTTTTCCCTCCATAGGATTCCCCTCCTCCTCCCTACTACTCACACACTCAGCCACCCCACAAGTCATATGAAGGGGGTGTGTATGGCTCAAACCCAGGCCCGGCACTCCCAAACCATCCCCGTTACATCCCTCAGTACCCCCCAGCTGTAGCTGCTCTCCCTGTCTCTAAACCAAGTTCATGTGAGTGAAACTTGCAACAACTTTAAACCTTGAAAATCTGAATGTTTTATTATTGACTTGTATTTTCTTTACAGCACCTAAGAAAAAGCAGAACGGCTGTAATAGTAACACGCAGGTATACAAGGCGGCTGCGGCAGCTGTTCTGGTGCTTGCTTTGCTGGGAGTTGCCATTTGGCTTGGAGGTAAAGTTTCTCTACATGCATATCAGTGAATGTAGTCATAAATAGTAGTTTCCTTTAATATGTCATTTCCAAACCCTTATGAAACATGACACAGCAGCCTAAAGTGTCCATGTGTTGGTTATTTCTTCCCTTTCTTCTTGGTTTGTATTGTTAGCAAACAATCATCAGGGTATTTTGACTGTGAGCTTAATTCCTGTGTTAAATAGTATTGCATGTTTTTTTTATGTATATGGTTTTGTTTAGAAACTTCCTGAAGTTCAGCCAATAAACTGTTCCAACATGGGGTAGAAGTGGCTGAAAAAGCTGCCATAATTTTTAGAAAGTTTTGTCAGGTGGAACACAGATGTGTCTTATTTAAAAGATATTTCTTGTTTGACATAAAGTCTGATACTTTCCAAAAGATGTAATTTGCTTGTAAGTACTTGGCTGATTCTGGCATGGTTACACTCAAATGATTCAGAGGAAGGCATTTAAAGTAAAATAATTTTTAGTCATCCCACACAACAAGACCTGTCTGGGCACATTGCACAGAACACGCGGTATAACACAACAAAGCAGGCAATGCAGTCTTTCTTTTACTTTGAACATGATTTTGAATAGCTCAATTGTTAGGGAACACCCAATTTGATCATCAAAATAAATCGTGCGACCTGTAACACAAACAAAAATAGAAAAATAACAGTAATAATAGTTGAACTTTATTGATCTCACATTGGAGAAATTTACCTCTGCATTTGATCCATCCTCTTGGGGAGCAGTGGGCTGCCATCGCAGGATGCCCGGGGTGCAGTGTTGGGTTAAGGGTCTTGCTCAGAGAGTGAGAGTGGCAGTTTGTGGGAGTGGGGCTCAAACTCAGAATCTCAGGATTCCAAGTTCCATGCCCTGACCACTAGGCCGCCACTCCCCAATAGGCTGTGATCTCTGAAAACTACATGGTACATGTACTGTAAGTCACCTAAAGCCAGGCATGTAAAACCTTAACAGCAAATAAACCAAAATGTTCCAAAGTTCTGTCCAGTCAGGAACTATAATATTGTTATTTAAAAATGCCTTATTTTCTTTATAAGACTGATTATCAATAATTACTAAGATAAATCAACATGTTTATCAAAATTTGGGGAAAAAATAATATTAACATTAATATTCATCAATGGATAAACCATCAATGATTTTTTTGATGGAATAATTACAAATGTACTAGCCAGTGATTGGAAGGAGAGAGTTACAGTACACACACATTTTTTATTTTTTTTATTTCAAATGCATTTTGATTAGAATTTTTTATTTGATTATATTTGAAAAAACACTGCACAGTACATTATTTTATTTTGTTTATTTTTATTTAGCTCTGTTATTTTTTTAATACAATTTAAAGTTCCACATTTGTGTGACCACTTTTGCTGTAATGTTGCTTTAACACTAGAATTACCCCATTGTGGGACAATAAAGGGATTTTCTATTCTATTCTATTCTATTCTATTCTATTCTATTCTATTCTATTCTATTCTATTCTATTCTATTCTAATGTTTTTTTTAATACCATTTATAACCCTTTCTATCTGTTCTCCAGTTCATTATGGTACCAGGACGTTACCAGACACAGAGTATGCTGGTGATGAGGAAAAATATGATCCTGATGAAAACGAGGTTTTACCTGAGCAGGACACCTGCTCCAACAACACTGTCCAGTGTGATGCGGTAACTGACTGCACACAGGGCTCTGATGAAACAAACTGTGGTGAGTTTGGCCAGTGCATATCAGACTTTTCCAGCTACACCGTAATTAAAAAAGACTGTTAAATGCAGATTTTTTTAATAGACTGAAATGATTACTTTAAAACTGTGAGCCATGCATAGCTGCTCAAAAAAAAAAGAGGTGTGCATGTGGTCAGGGCTTTTTAGGAATGTATTCATTATGTAAAATAACTCATCTGTCCAAAAACTAGTACTTCATAACCATTTAGTGTCCCTTTATGTCTTGTCTAGTGCGATTTGGTGAAGACAATAGCCTCGAGGTCAAAATAGCTCAAGAGGGACGCTTCCTGCCAGTGTGTCACAGTGGCTGGAACACAAATATTGCTGACCATGTCTGCTCACAACTTGGATTCAGGAAGTAAACAGTTAAACCAATTAAACCAGCTATCAATTATATAAATCACAATACAATGAGTAAAAACATTTTAAAACTTTTTTGTTTATCCAGTATTATAGGTTTTTAATGAATATCTGATTTTCATACTTTAGACTACCACAGATCTCTGTCTAATTTAACCCCCATACTACTTCCTGTTTTGACTTGAAATGATGTCTTTACAAAATGTCTATTGTGTCTTAATTTGTCACAACCATAATTTGTTTCCAAACTCAATCAGGAATTAATTTGATTAAACTTCTACTATGTTGGGTTGTTTGCTTTTTCATTCTCTTAATAACCTGACACTCTTTGTTTAGGTCTTATTCGAGTGGAGAAATTGATTACAAGAACTCTATTGGGTTAAACCTGTCCGGCAAATCTTCATCTCCTCTTATTCAGGCTCACTTAAACACAAGGTAAAATAGCTTTATTTTGTCATGTGGGATATTGTTACTTTAAAGAGTGTCCCTATGTTAATTGGCATGTGTTTCTTGTTGTATTATGAAGCTATTCCTGTCCAAAGACTGTCTCCCTGCAGTGTGTGGGTAAGAATCCTCCATCTGTTTCAACACTCATACAACACCTTTCATTTTTCTCTTTCATTTCATACTTGACTCATAAGATCTTACATTTTGCAGCCCAATAGTTGTTAAATCAGATTAATAAATGGAATCTCTTTCAGTAGGACTCCGCAGGCTTATAATAATTAATACTGAAAAACAACATTTCTTGTGTAGGCATGTATTAATGCTTACCTTTAACTTGGCTGCTTTCCCCCAGTTTTTTTAACCAACTGGTAAGCTTACACCTACTTTACTGCTTTTATTTATACTGTTGTAGACGCCTGCAACCACCTGTTAAGTTTAAAACATTTTATAAGGAAATTTTATCAGCATCTCTTCCCACATGGTGTTTCAGTGTATTAATGTTAGACATCAATACTGTAGATATAAAACATTCAAACTGAGTAAAAATTTGTGCTATGATGGTGAAATGACCAGAATGCATGCCATAGCTTTGGGATAAAGGCAATCTATGCACTAGTATGATTTGCACACAATTCTCAATGATCCGTCAACCAGGGCACATCTTGTATCCACCTTAACTTGATGCTGAGAGTTAAAGAACCCAATTTTAATCCTTTTATCTAAACTCCACAGAAGTTTAGATTCTTAAGATCTAAATGTTGTTTTACATATAGGAAAACGTGAATAACTCATTGCCAAAATTGTTTTTATCTCTTCTACCTGGGTTATTACTTTAGTATGCATTTTCTTATTGGTCCCATTTTGGTGGAAAACACATTATTTTTCCCAAATAAACACAACTGGAAATGGTTATTTTTATGATAAAAGAAATATGTTAGATGAAAAAGCCCTTTGGATTATATCTCAAGTAGTAAATGTTGAAAAGCCGAGTGTATTTTGAACAGACAGGCAGTTTGTCACGGTTCAACATACAAAGAAAATGAGGAAAAAACATGCTTGTGCTTAACTGCAAAGGTCAATCAGTCAAGCACTGAGAGAGTCCTTCTTGAAGAATGAAAAGAACATGCAAAAAATATATGTTTAAAGGGCATTAGTACTAATAATTGCCCCACAGTGAATCCAGTACCCAACCAAAATGTGAAAAATCCTTAATCCTTAAAATCCCTACATAAACATTGTAGCTGTGAGCCTGCTGACTGTTTAGGAGTACACCAAGTAAAACATCAAGCAGGTACTTTAGCAAGGAAAACAAAGGTAGGCTAATCATTTAACCATACTGTTAATATCAAAGCTATCATTAAGCTACTTAGAAAGAGGACCACTAATTAACCAGAGGTCACAGTGCAGAAATTGAGGGCAGGCATAGAAATGTACAAAATGATGGTGCAGAGGAGTGGGTAGAGACTATGGTGCTGGGGCTGGAGGTGCTCTCTAGTTGGGTCTATAGGAGACTCTTGAAGATAAAGCAGCTGAGCGCTACCTATTTCAGTTGCACTGAGTGGGTTGTTCTGCAAACGTGGAATGTAACATGAAGTTTTTGGCTTGTCATGTTGAGCCTGGTGTAGACACTGCTCTTCAATAATGCATTGAAGACTGTGGAAGCAAACTTTTGCAAGAGGATTCAACGGGAAATGAGCTGTTCCAATAACTACTTCTTATTGTTAACAGGTCACTTACATTTAATGCAGGCAGCTAAGTGTAGCCAATGGAGCTCAGTGAATGGTACACTATTACAAATACACAAAAAATCCATCCATCCATCCATCCATCCATCCATCCATCCATCCATCCATCCATCCATCCATCCATCCATCCATCCATCCATCCATCCATCATGCATATCCCAGCTGGGTTCGCAAGAGATGCTCTTGCCTATATCCAGCTGTCAATGGGCCAGTCCATCGCAGGGCAACACAGACAAACAGGACAAACAACAATTCATGCAAACACTCACACCTAAGGAGAATTTAGAGAATCAACCTAACAGTCATGTTTTTGGACTGTGGGAAGAATCTGGAGTACCCGAAGAGAACCCACGCATCCACAGGGAGAACATCCAACCTTACACAAAAAAATGCTAATGAGATGCGCATATTACAATTCCTTTTCTTTATCTTTCTAGAAGTATACATCTAAAAATAATTGTCTCTATGTACCATTCTCTTCCATAGATTGTGGTAAACAGCCATCTACATCTCGAATCATAGGGGGCACTATAGCTAAATCGGGTCAGTGGCCATGGCAGGTGTCTCTTCAATTCAGTGGGTCCCATGTCTGTGGAGGAGTCCTAATCTCGCCAGATTTTGTGCTGACTGCTGCTCATTGTTTCCCCAGGTGAGTGATAATTCTTATCATATGTTTTTCCATGCAGTAAGTTTCTATCATAGAATATGAAAATGAATACTGTAGAAATGTTTGTTTGTCGTCTGAATATGTGAATGAACTGACTTTTGTATATATATATGGCCACAGTGGGCTCCTCGCTACTGAGCACTGGAAAGTGTATGCTGGAATTATATCTCTGAATGCACTATCCAGCCCCTACCTGGTTCAAAAGATCATACTCAACAAAAATTACAACCAAAAGACCAATGACCAAGATGTTGCTCTACTGAAACTCACATCTCCAGTTAGTTTTAATGGTAAGTATCATTTTTATATAATCATACTTCACTTTTTTACAAAGGTAACCTTAGCTTTGTAGTGTGCATTGCATTAAATGTATACCAGTATAGTATACCAACTCAAAGTAGTGCATTACTGTGAAGGGGGGAGGACAAGATTGCATGGTTTTTACAAACTGAAATTTTCTTGTGTAGCATAATAGCATTTTTTTTTCCAGAATGAATTGTATTTTGTTGCATCCATCTTGTCATTAACTGTGACAAGCTAGCCTATCCATATTTAGGCTTATACAAACTTTATTGTCATGTTGTATACACATAGTGTATATAATGTCATGAAAGCTTTACAAAATTACATTTTGTAAAGCTTTCATGACATTTGCATTTCTTAAAGTGCAGCAGTGATAAAATAAAAAAATTGGGAGAAAAAAAATGGTGTAAAAACATTGATATGGTCAGTTTGATGCAGAGACTGTGACATGATTTGCAGTTTTTATTAACATTCAGCTTTTTGTCCAGCTTTTTTTGTTGTTGTTGTTTGTTTTGTTTTTTCAGTTTTTCAGTTTTTTCTTTCTTCCAACATTCAGCTGTCTGATGGCAGTGGGGAAGAAGCTGTTTTGGAATATGCTGGACCTGCATTGAATGCTGCAAAGCTTGTTCCCAGAGGGCAGCAGGGAGAACAGTCCATGGTGGGGGTGGGAGGGGTTATTGATATAGTTATTGAAGAAATGTATTTGCACAGTTCGATGCTACCATACTTTTATGGTAGGGACAGTGTTTTCAGGGTTAGTTATATTCTAAATTATCTACCAGGTATAGCTTAAACCAGTATACTGTGTATAGCCTAAACGTTCTTGGGACCGACTTTTAGATGTTTTCAACGTCTTTTCAATGTCTATTATTGGACTAAAGTAGTACAAAATCAGACAGCTCAACAAATATTTCTGGAATAAATCAAGACTATGACAGACCGACAAAATTCAGCCTTAAAACTAATGTCTAAATGACGTCTGGTGTTTGGGGGCTCTGCTGCAGCATAGTCATGGGTGAAGTACCACTGGCTCTGATAGCGGGTGTTTTGTTTTTTTTGGCAAAATGTTAATTTTATTTGTGTTTATCTGACTGTGTTAATCATTATTCCCCCACAAAATGAAAATTTAACAATTTATAATTATCTAGAGACTATTAATAACTGAAGGCGAAATGCAGGTCTAGGCGAGCTGTGTTGTAATGTCAAGATTATGCTCCTGTTCTAATTGACATACTTTATGTGTTCTTGTCAAGATTTTTCTAGATGAGAACACGAAACTCTTATCTCGGCTTAAATTGTATATTAAATCTGGGGCACACATCAGAACTGCAACACTTATCTTGCATTACTTATTGGGGAAAAAAGCAACCGTCTGATGGGATTCAATTACCTTCTAGAGGGAGGCAGTACATTGTGTTACTGGTGTTGGGAAATTTTATCAGCATATTCTGAATATATTACAAACTACAGTAGAACAGGGGGATATAGTTAAGTAATATGTCATTCAAATCAAGGGTAAATCCAAATATTTATCTTTAGTTAAATGATTATAACTGACATTTTGCTCAATTACAAGATGTTATTCACCACTTACCTTTGTGGCTGGACATTTTCAATCAGCTGTTAAAATTCAAGAAGACTTCACCATAATTCAAGCAGAGGCACGGAAACCATTAGTCTCTGTCTATTTAAGTTGTTAACTGAAAGAGGTAGACTCTCCTTTTTTAGACACCCAGTCATTGCTGTGTAAATAATCACTGACTAACACAACTGAAACAGATGGGGTTCTTTATTTATTAAACCTAACAATCCCTATCATGGTATTATTATGTCGAATAAATTATGCAAACACTATATACTACTTGAAATATAAAACAATACATAAAAGAATCAGTAAACATAGAAGCATTTAAATATTTTCTTGAGTCTGATAATGTTCAGTCTGAGGGATGTACATCAGATTAACAATAGAAATGATATACTGTAGAGCAAACAGATGTGTGACAATGGTGTAACAGTGTAGATGTGTAACAGTCAAATCAATCAAGTTTCGCTTAATCCAATAATGAACATTTACCACTAAACACAATGTTTTGATGTGGCAACATTGATATGTTTATGAAAATGAGTGATGATGTGGGAAATGCAGCACTTTTGTTGCCATGACAACAACAGCTTAGCGGCGAACACATATAATGACAGCTAGCAACAGCTAGTCAACAGGCCAACCGAATTGCATCTAATTACTAATTTTACTTGCCTAGGCAAGATACCTATTAAATGATAAAGATCCTTAGCTCGTTGTGGTCTCAAGGGAGGAGAAGTGGATGGATTCTGGTCTGTTTCCATTATGAGCATGTGCTTCGGGGACTGTCGCTACCCGATCCGCACGATCTGTACCGCTGGCTTATTTGCACATGTGAAAGCAGATATTCATCCAGGTCGCCATAGATAATGTAATTATGGTACTAAAAATTATTATTTCTATCCTTAAATAACTAAAGAATGCTAATACACATCATTAAAAAATGTTTTATGACTTTCCTCCGAAAATTTCATGCTTTTTACATTTTCTTCATTAAACTACTTGTCTGACATGACCGGACATGCTCAGAGTAGTCCAGCAAAATATAATCAAATTATGTTTATCGGCATTTAAGTTGTTTTTTTCTTTAGATCTCGTAGCATATACTATAAGGTTAACACAAATTTAAAATAATAAAACTCAAAAAGACTGGATTTTTGTTTAAATCTAAAGCTGAAAAAGTTAGCTCCCAGAAGTAGCATAGGATCCCTTTTCCGGTACAGATGGGCACAGATGAGTGATAAAACAGAAAGTAATTTAATGCATTTATTTTCTCAGGAAATACATTATTTACCTTTAACACAATGTAGTTTAGCATGCTTACTATGTTTGGTGAGGGAAAAACTTAGTTTAGCTCTTTTTTACAAAGTAAAATCAAGGGCGACCTGGATGTATATCTGCTTGTGCAAATGTACGGATCGTGCTACAGGTACAGATTGGGTAGATAGAGGGACAGCTTTACTCCAGCAGTCCTGGCTCTTATGTCCGTCTTGGTCACTGTGAAAAACTGAGTCAGTCCACGGGCTTCAGCAGCATTGCTGTGCTGGGTTTGCAGCTCAGAGCTTTTTCACTAGATAGGGGGCCAGGGGTGGCCATGGCCACCCTTAGTCAATCATTGGCCACCCCTGTGGCCAGCCCTACCATTTATTTCCCTCAAATACAGATGGTAGCAAGAGTAATAATCTCAAGGGTAATATTCAAAAAATTTTAATTTTTCATATATGAACAATTACTTGACAACAAAAACACTGTGGCTCCTTGTGCACATCAATATACTAACATTAAAAATGATAAATACAGAATTCAAGCAGAAATAGATTTTGTGTTTTATGGGGTAAAGAGAAAATTATGCGTCTCTGCAAGTCATCTAGGAGTCTTCAGTGAAATAGATAAATAACTATTTTAATAAAAATGTATTAAATAATCAATTTATGCAGATATTAGTATATCAATTTTATGCAGAATGATTATTGAAAAAAGTAGGCAAGTAATGACAATGCAAAAGATGCTCGCCCAAAACTCAAACCTGAAAGGATTTTATCCACTATACCTTTTTATTTAGAAAGCACAGATGTTTGAATATATTCTTCTATTTGTTAGCAAAGTCTTTGGGAAAGTATAGTTTGTTTTTATTTAGAAAATATGGATGTTTTTCTTCTTGTTTTCTGTTGGAACAGTGTAGATTGACCGTGAGGTTTTGGTGCCTATCTACTTTTGTCCACCCCTCAGTGTACATTGGTAATTACCTGGCCAACCTTGTAAAAAATTTCTGGCTACGCCTCTATTTTTCAGAGAGGGATGCAGTCCTTTTTGACTGCAAAAATTGACTACGGATGCAGAAATTGCACCTTGTTTAACGTGATGTCCAGCTGGATGGTTGGGTCTCTCCCGTGCCTCCTGACCCAAGTCCATAAGGAAGAGAGAGATTAAGGGTTTTCTCTGAATGTAAAGAAGCCGTGGGGGCATGATTCAGGACGTGATGTCAGGGGAACGGGTGGCGTCAAAACACTGCTGTAATTGGATACCCTCAATGAAGATGCTTCTGATTCAAAACGTATCTGTAAGACTGGCAAAACCAGAAAAAAAAAAAAAAAAACACACACACACAAAAAAACACATAAACAGGACCATAGCTTCATTGGACATGTTTTCTCTATATTGGTAAACCACAGCTTTTAATTGCTCGATCCAGAATCACTGATAATTTGATAAATGTAACTAAGCCTGTTTTTTTTTTTCTTTCAGAAAGCAACTTATGCATTCACTAAAGTAAAAGAAAATACATTTGTGTTTTCCAGATAATGTTCAGCCAGCTTGCCTTCCACTTGTGGGTCAGGACTTTCCACAGGGAACCAGTTGCTGGACTTCTGGTTTTGGCACTACAGAGGCAGGATCAGGTAAAAAAAAAAAAAAAAAAAAAATGAAGTGGGTTGTATTATTAAAAGGTGAGAATGGTTTACTAAATGTCAAATAGTTTTGCATGTATCTTGTAAAACCACAGGTTTATTAGCCCATGAGCTAAAAACATTGCATATGATTTTTCAGAAAGCTTTAAAAGTTTTGCTCTGGCAATTAGACTGTTAATTTAATCCAGAATAAATGCTCTAACATGAACTAAGAAAAGACCACAGCACTAATTCATGTTTTTGTCCATATATTTAGGAACTATAAATAAGGAAGCTCCATGTTTACTAACCATCATGCAGGAAGTTGAAACATTGCTATAATACAGCATTACAGCAGAATCAAATGTAGAGACAAATTAATTGAGAATGCAGTCAAACCAGAAAAAAAACAATTGTTTTGCACTGTCATGGTTGTCAATGCAGCTATTATTAGTCAAACAATAGCAAGGTAAAGCCTTTGAAAATAAGGTCAACGTCTCTAAAGAAACATGAGGAAACTGTCACTAGCTTGTACAGTACCTTCATAATTAAATAATTAAATAATTATACAATAACACACAAAAGAAAAAGTGGTACTATCTAATTAGATCAATCTAAGAATGTAATGTGAATAAGGAATAAATGGTTCCTACACCATGATACTGAATCTAAATGTAAGGTATAAACTATGCATAGCCATTTTTTACACTCCTCAGTCACCCTCTTTGTCTCCAATGAAAGCTACTGCCTCCAAGGATTTGATGGAAGTGACTGTGGACATCATAGACACAAGGGTGTGTAACTCCATATCAGTATATGGAGGTGCAGTGACCAGAAACATGATCTGTGCTGGGAAATTGGAGGGAGGCAAAGATTCCTGCCAGGTATTTTCTAAACCAACCATTAACTCAGTAAATTCATTTAAGATACTGTGATATCATTGAATACTATAGCTGATTGTTTCATGTAGACAGAGTGCCAAAATGCAATTGCTATAAAGTACAGCATTAAGAAAATTATTTAAGATCAGGTGTAATGCTGGGCCTTCTTAGATAAATAATACAACAATGACATTAATAAAACAAAAAATGTCAAGCTTTGTATTTACTGTGTTTGTTTAAAAAAAAAAGTAAATTGATGCAGAAATGTGTGTAAATTATTGCACTTTAATTAACTTGATTGGAATTATTGCATCAGTACGTTTAGTGCAGATTCATGCAGGTTCCTATTGTGAAACAGAGTGCAGTGAAAGAAAATAATGAAACAGATTACAATACTTTGGGAATTTCCCTGTTTACTTGAATATACAAAATTTAAAATCAATTAAAAGTTGTTGCTCACTGACAATAATGCATTCTATTTAGGGTGACAGCGGGGGACCTCTGGTCTGTCAGGCTGACAAACGTTGGTACCTAGTAGGGCTCACCAGCTGGGGAGTGGGCTGTGGTGAAAAAAACAAGCCAGGTGTTTACACACGAGTCAGCAGTGTTCTCCCCTGGATCTATAGCAAAATGCAGGTAAGACTAAAGAAAAGAAAAAAAATAATATATATGGTCAATTTTATATGTCTAGCCTACACTGGTTTTTACAGTTGGATTTGTTTTTATTTCTCACAGCAAGAAAAACCTTGATGTACCTCCATCTTCAACTCTTTCTAATGAAGTCTGAACTACATGCTCCTCTTTGACAAAGAAATTGCTCACACATCAGAACAGCCTAATAAGAAGGAACTCCAGACTGATAAAGAGACTCACAAAAGTTTGAATGTTGGCTTAGCAGAAGTCCAGAAGGATAAAAAAATTATATTTTATTATATTTAGGTTTGTGTTTTTGATCATGGGTGTTTCATTCTTACAATAATCAGGCTTTAAAAAGGCCTCACCCTCCTCTATTGAATTTCTTTTAATGACATTTATACTGTGATCCCTTTGATTAAAGATACACTTTACAAATAATGAAGGAATATATATATATGAACAAACTGTGCAAAGGTGTGTTTTTTTTGGGCTTCATCTGTTTATTGTTGTCTGTTTACCACATAGAAATGCAACACTTTGTTCTTAGTTTCTTCCAAAATTAAACATTAACACATGTATTTGGAATTTTGTTTTGTTTTGTGGATTTTGTTTCACCATTGCCCCTGTGATTCTTCCCATCAATTTTCTGTCACGCTTTATCCCTGCTGGGGTCGCTGGTGCCTCCAGCTGACTACAGGCGAAGGTGGGATACACCCTGTACAGGTTCCCAGTCCATCGCAAGGAAACACAGAGAAGAATGGAACAAACAAGCTTTCACAGATACACACACTCAATTAAGGAGAATTTAGAGAAGCCAATTAACCTAACAGTCATGTTTTATGACTGTGAGATGAAGCCGGAGTACCCGGAGAGAACCCATGCATGCTCAGAACATGCAAAAACCTCCCAGGCCAGGAGTCAAACCCAGAACCTTCTTGCTGCAAGGCAGCAGTGCTACCCACCGCTCCACTAGGCAGCCCTGTTATTCCTCCAATTTGAAAATAACAGGTACATCTAAAAGATTTCAATATGCACAAAAAAATATTTTTATCAGCAGTATCAGTTATTTCAGTCAAATTTAACTTTTTAAAACTAATTATACGTAGGTTTGTAGCAAACAAAGTGAAAATTTAGATTTTTTTAAATTCCATGACTACTGTGCAGCTAATGAAGATCAAAATTCAGTTTAGAATATACCAACAGAAACTGGCTACACAATCAGGGTGACATCTGCAACTAGGATCCAGCAGACAATTGTTAAAGAGGGAAAAACGATCATTACCAAAAAAGCTGTAGCATATCGGAAGGAAAAAAGTGTTGCATGTGCACAACTCAGAATAACTTGGCTAGTCAGTGTTACAAAGATTTCAGATAGAATAACATTTTGTATTTCATTTAAAAATCTAAGCCAAGGAGGTTGAGGAAAAACTAGAGTGACCACATTTCTTTAGGTCAATTGTGAAGTATACAAAGTCCCTAAAGATTTTGGAAGCCATGTAATCTGCTTCCAAAGATAATATGGACATCTGGGTTTCATCATTCAAAGTCTACCAGTTACTTTTAGAGCTCCCCCTCTTTAGTGAGGCTTCATCAATAAGATGATTTATTATTTTAGAAGAATGTGGTACCTTGTCAACATTGCCATAAGTAATGTGAATTTAACCACTGCTTTTATTATGATGATTGTCTAAAGGAAGGATATAGAAATCATGGAGGAGTCTGAAATTGTCATCATATGTGCATGTCCACTGTAAGACACGTAATCTAAAAACGATGAAAAATCCAGAAATCACAATGCATGATTTTTTATTTTATTTTTACTATTTTTTGTATGAAACGGCTGCAAGTAAGTATTTGAACACCTGAGAAAATCAATGTTAATATTTAGTACAGTAGCCTTTGTTTGCAATTACAAAGGTCAAACGTTTCCTTTAGTTTTTCACCAGGTTTGCACACATTGCAGGAGGGATTTTTTCCCACTCCTCCACAAAGATCTTCTCTAGATTAGTGAGGTTTCTGTGCTGTTGCTGAGAAACACTGAGTTTGAGCTCCCTCCAAAGATTCTCTATTGGGTCTAGGTCTGGAGACCAGCTAGGCCATACCAGAACCTTGATATGCTTCTTAAAGAACCACTCCTTGGTTATCCTGTTTGCTTTGGGTCATTGTCATATTGGAAGACCCAGCCTCCACCAATCTTCAATACTCTAATTGAGGGAAGGAGTTTTTTCCCCAAAATCTTGCCAGTCATTCTCTCCTTCATACAGTGAGGTCACCTTGTCCCATGTGCAGAAAAGCACCACCAAAGCATGATGCTACCACCCCCATGCTTCACAGTAGGGATGTTGTTTTTGGGATGGTACTCATTTTTTATTCCTCCAAAAATAGTTAGTGGAATTATGACCAAAAAGTTAGATTTTGGACATGATTGACCTGACCACATAATTTTCTCCCATGACTCCTCTGGATCATACAAATGGTCATTGGCAAACTTAAGATGGGCATTGACATGTGCTGGTTTAAGTAGGGGAACCTTCCGTGTCATGCATGATTCCAAACCCATCCATCCATTTTCTGACAAGCTTTATCCGAGTGGGGTCGCGAGGGGTGCTGGTGCCTACCTCCAGCTCTCTACAGGCAAGAGGCAGAGTACACCCTGGACAGGTCGCCAGTCCATTGCAGGGCAACACAGAGAAAAACAACCATTCACACCTCAGGAGAATTTAGAGAAGCCAATTAACCTAACAGTCATGTTTTTGGACTGTGGGAGGAAGCCGGAGTAACCGGAGAGAACATGCTCAGGGAGAACATGCAAATTCCATGCAGAAAGATCCCAGGCCAGGAATCGAACCCAGAACCTTCTTGCTGCAAAGCAGCAGTGCCAGACACTGTCCCACTGAGCAGCCCTGATTCCAAACCATGACATCTTATTGTATTACCCGTAGTAACCATGGAAATGGTAGTCCCAGCTGGTTTCAGGTCATTGACCAACTCCTCCAGTGTAGTTCTGGGCTGATTTCTCACCTTTCTTAGGATCATTGGATCCCCATGAGGTAGAATCACTCATGGACCCCGAGTCTGGTGTAGATTGATAGTCATGGTTAGCTTCTTCCCTTTTCTTATGATTACTCCAACAGTGGACTTTTTTTTTTTTTTTATCAAGCTTCTTCGCAATTTCCTCTGAGCCCTTTCCAGTCTTGTGGAGGTAACAATTTTGTCTCTAGTGTCTTTGGACAGCTCCTTGGTCTTTGCCATGTTAGTAGTTGGATTCTTACTGATTGTATGGAGTAGACAGGGTATCTTTATGCAGCACACAACCTCATATAGATGCATCTAATTAAGGACAATAAATGGAGTGGAGCAGGACATTTTGAAGGCAGACTAATCGGTCTTTGATTGTCAGAATTCAAGCTGCATAAATACTTTAAAAATCATATATTGTGAATTCTGGATGTTTTTTATGTATTATTATGTCTCTCATGGTACACATGCACCTACAATGACAATTTCAGACCCTCCATGATAAGTGGGAGAATTTGCAAAATAGCAGGGTGTTCAAATACTTATTTTCCTCAATGTATGTGAATATGCTTTTTATTAGTCCTACATCTACACACTAAAAGACATCTTACACTTTTGTTATGTAATATTTTGTTAAAAATAGAATTAAAGTTAAAATGAGCAAAAGTAAAGGCTTTCAAATTACATCACATTCTCAATCAAACATTTGAAATTAATCACTAATAAAGTTTTGAAAGATAATCTAATGCAGCAGTAGTTGAACATTTACTGGAAATATATGACAAGAAGTGAATGTGATGCAGTTGAGAAACATGTTGCCCATCTATGGGGAGCGAGCAAATCCGAGGAGAGACAGAAAGGGTAGAGACAGAAAAGATCCAACGCACTGAGAAAGCTGTTGCTGCAGGAGCAGTTGCTGTAATCAGCTCTGATTTTCCACAAGTCGTGTCTATATGATCATTGTGCAACATACTGACAGATGAGCAGACTTTCCTAAACCAAATCTTAGAATATTTTCCTTCCGTGGACCATAATACCTTTTTTTAAGCCAGAGGTCCTCCAAAAAAACAACAGGTAAGTTAATTAATGCATATTTGATTTCTTACATTTCCACTGCTGTGTATATCCAAAGGGAAAAAACGGTCTTGCATTCATCTTACTGCTCGTCATTGATTATTCACCATGAACAATGTTGTTCCGCACGCTAATTAACTTAGATAGAGGCAATTAATATTAGTTGTAGTTAAACAGTGAGGGCGTGTCTGCTGTGGATGTAGCGCACGCCAAAACGCGGGTAATGGCGCGATTCATTCACTGCTTCACTGATGCAAAGGTTTTTGGTATTATATGTAAGATATAAACACCGTTTTCAATGAGGGCTTTGCAAAAAAAAAAAAAAAGAAGAAGAGGCATCATGATAGAGAGGAGTGATGTCTTTGTTTCCTGACACAGAGGACGATCCACAGGTTGGGGAGATTCATACGCTGTCGTCACACACTGAGCGTTATTTTTTATTTAATTATTTATTTTGCTCCAGAGTATTATGTCATAATTACAGGCGGATTATAGTTTAAATCGTTATAGATTTACAGGTGATTTCTATAAGAATAGGATCAACTTGAATTCATTATGTGACATATGTATTTCTATAGAAATCGATAATTTGATGATTTTTAACCTTTTATTTTTTTACTCTACATCAGTCCACCACACCCCTTTACCCTCGATTATTCCTGCCTGTGAAGACATGTCAGCCTCTTCATTGTCCCTACTTGTGTGGTGACACGAGGCCACTGTCATGGACCCCTTTCTAGTTCAGCCGCATTTTGTTATTGGGTGGTGTGGAACGACGCACGTTGTTGTCATGGTGATTTCACATTCTTTTATTGTGATGATGGTACAAGGAGGCAAGTTATTGCACATGGTTTATGGAGAGGGGTGTGACCCGATTAGGTGTCCTACATTCAAGATGAGAGAAAAAGAAAGAAAGAAAGAAAGAAAGAAAGAAAGAAAGAAAGAAAGAAAGAAAGAAAGAAAGAAAGAAAGAAAGAAAGAAAGAAAGAAAGAAAAGGGAGATAAATAAGGAAAGAAAAAAAAAGAAAGAAAGAGAAAATTACAGTGCCATGTTTTTTCTTTTTCAATAAGAAATTAAAGTATATGTCTTGGTGGTTTACCATAAAGGGAAACCCTTAAAACTTAAAACATTAAGTGTTTATGCCTTGTGCATTCTATGCTTATGTGACTTCTGCAACGTACCGCCTCTCTTCAGACATTGCCTTCCCTGCATGTGCTTCACCAAATCCCATCAACAGACAGTCTTTATTGTCCCCTGGGTCTGCTTCTTGTCTCCTACCTTGACTGTCTATAAGCCTCTTGTCAGAAAAAACAAACCCCATCTGTTCAAACATTGTTTTTGTTTTTCTCCTTTGTCCTGCTCTTATATCTCTTCACAAACAAAAATCTCATAATTGAATAAAGCAAAATAGATTTAGTCTTTATTCGTCCTTGGAAATAGAAATTCAGAATGTATCAGTCACAGAGTTACTGGCAGATAGAATACAGTAAAGTAAATATAGTGGAACAAGACTAATAACAAGAAATGAATAAAGGAAAGGAATTTCATTTGTTTAAAAATATAGCTTTCATTTTACAAGTTAACTACATTATACCAGTTCTATTTTTCTTATTCAAATTGTTTGGTCTCTTCAAGACACTCGGAGATATACTCAGAGCAATACCTTCAGTTAGACCCCATAAACAGCACTGCTAGCAACAAACTGCACATACTAAAATCCTTGTGCTTCAATTTCTTTACATTTATATAACCAACTATAGCCATTTCATGAACATAGCAAGAAAGAAAATGTCCTGATTGTTGAAATAAAGCCACAATATCAGAATTTACTGGTTAGATACTGTCTGTAGAAACAGAGGGAGCTGCATCAGGGTTGTTTTTGTTCAACTCGGACATTGCAGCTTTTTTTTTTTCATTCAGTCTGATGGGCTGCTTTTTATATTTACAATTTTTTCCATATACGTTGAATGTTTTGGATTTGCTCAAGTGGACATTTTATCAATTTATCAATTTATCAAGTTATTTCTGTTAAATGAATACAAGGCTTGAATGTAAAGACAGAATTGCAGAGATTTCCATCCTTTAACCTTTTATAGCGTTTTTTTATTTCCACTTACATTCATGCCATCCATATTTATTTTGCAAAGCCTCTTTTGGGGACTTTAACTTACATTTTGACAAGCTCAGGTTTTCAATAAAAAAAA
Organism: Cyprinodon variegatus; assembly: GCF_000732505.1. Taxonomy (NCBI): domain Eukaryota; kingdom Metazoa; phylum Chordata; class Actinopteri; order Cyprinodontiformes; family Cyprinodontidae; genus Cyprinodon; species Cyprinodon variegatus. Next base: position 950,475 of record NW_015150603.1, read on the forward strand.
AAAAAGCAAAAGATCAAGGCCTCAGATGATACAACAATATTTTTACACAAATCCTATGAAGAAAAATATACAAATCAAAACAATGTTGGTATTCATTCTTTTAGCACCAACAATGATACAATCTAGCGTGCTAAATATATTTATTAGCCAAATATAATAGAAGTAGAAGAAGTACAATCTTTTACAACCCAGATTGCAAATATTTTCTCCAAATTAAACCACAAAATGAGAGTTTAAATTAGTATCTTGGGCTCAGAG
>NW_015150603.1:951537-983958 GCF_000732505.1 Cyprinodon variegatus
ACAAAACAGCAGTCCCATGTTTTCCTCATAGTGCAATAGAAACTGCTAATTCACAACACTTTTTGGGCTTTTAAAAAGTACCTCTAAAAATTAAATTAATAATGTAATGTAAATCCCCTTATTGTCCCACAATGGGGAAATTCATTCTCTGGATTTTGACCCATTTCATTGGGGAGCAATTTAAGGTTAAGTGTTTTGCTCAGGAACCCAGAGTGGAGGTCAGGGGGATTGAGCCGGATACTTGCAACCTTCTCAGAGAACAATCACACTGCTCTAACCCACTAGTCCTAACACTTTCCCAGGGTTTTAGTGATTTAAAATAGCGCAACATAATATTGACAACATCTACAGACAAACAGAACAACATCAAAAATGGGTACAGTTCTGTTTTTGACATAACCAGAGTTTTGTTTGTTTTTCGATCATAATAAAACTGGTTATAGACTTTAAATCAACAGCAAGTGAGTTCCAAACTGCAGATCCTCTCACGGACAGGGCACTTTGAGCAAAAGTTTTTCTTCGAAATGGGACCTTTCAATTTCCATTTTGCTATGCATGGCCAGAAAATTTTTAGTTTGATTTGTCTTCACTCAACAGGATCCAAATATATATTTGCCTTATTTATATAGTGATTCTTACATGCATTCCTGTGCAAAGTAAAACTCCCATCTTTCGAACCAACAAATCAAGAGTCATTTAAGGGTCTTTACAAACTGAATCTTTTAGAGTGAATAAATACCAATAAATGTAACATTCTTCCACCAGGTGGCAGAGCCAACATTCCTATAACTTTAATATAGTGAACTTTTATGTCTGGAAAATCAAAGGCCTTTGCTGTCTTGATTTTTTTTTTCTCCCTCAGTTGCATCAGTTGAAGTTGAGACCAAACCAGATCCTAAACAGTGTACTCTAACAGAGAATTTTATTCAGGGGGTTAATGATTCCGAGACTGCATAAATTCATTTTAGGTCTTGTTTTGTTTTGAATTTGAAAAAGAGAAGTAAGATCAGTTTAATCTTCCTTGTTGAACTTTTCTTTTGTAATTTATGTATTGCAAACAGCTGAAAACGTTAAGCCCAATAAACCTGATTCAAGGAGGACATTGAATTATTCGTGGCACAACTGTAAAAAAAAACAATCTTGTGGAAACTGTGCATTGATTTGAACTTATCACCTCATGATGACTATATAGAGTAAAATATGGTTACTTTCTCTTTCACTCACCTCAAAACATTAAATGCAGTTGATTCATACCTTAATACAGTGCAACAGAACTTTATTTATACATCATTTTAAAAATAAAATGGGTGAAAAAAGTGCTGTACACTAATAAAAAAAATTAAAATGCAAAGCAATAAAACAAATGTTAAATAGACGATAGATAAGAAAATTCAATAAAATAACTTCTAAAATTAAGTGAAAAGCCAGTAATAAAGAATGTGTTTAAAGAGGAGATTTAAAAACAGCAAGTGAATCAGTCTGTCTTACAGTGGCAGCTTATTCCACAGTTTGGGGTCAGCTACTGAAAACATTCGCTCACCCCTTAAATTCCTCCGGGGTTTTGGCACAAGACCATGTGAACACTTAACAAATAAAATGAAACACTGGCTCATTCCAACATAAAGAGCTTTATAGTAAACTTCAGTAATATTGGAGCTATAAACCTGCTTTATTAAAACCCTATAGATCGGTTCTCTCTTCAAATAAATAATTGGAGGGCTTGCAAACGATGTATATATAAGGCTTACACTAAGTGTATAGACTTCAGGTCATAATGATTGAGTTTTTACACATACAGTGACAGCAGATTTACATGGGGATTATTTTTTTTATCTATTTTTGACCAATTGATATCAGAGACCGGTTAGATATAAATGATGATGGTTGATTCTGAGCAAATGTGGTGGAAGATGGAGATTCGTGCGAGCGCAGTGAGCAGTCTACATGAAAATGGGTCAAGGTTAATGGGAAGAAAGCCTCCTGACTTCCAAGAGGGGACTGAACATGTGAGGCTCTTGACATGGATTATACATTTCAGTATAATCATCAGTTTCACTTTCAGATGTTTTGATTGAGCTGGTGATGTTTTCTGTGGTTTATGTTGCATATAACTTTATGTGTATGTGGTAAACTTTAGTGTAAAATCCTACATATAAAATAGTGTGTTTTTTCAAGAGATATATGTCATTATAAATATAATTGTGGCTATGTGTTTAACCTCTTACACACACATTTCTTATTGAATCATCCCTTGTCTCTTATTCTGCGTCAACAGTTGCCATGGAAACTGTTTTGCTCTTTCTTTCTTCACTCTTGGTGTGTGTATCTGGTAAGTGCTCCCCTGTTCACCCAAAAAACGAATGCACACACACATTCACAAACCATCCATAAGGAAGCTTTTTCATAGTAGCAGACAGTGATGGTTACAGGGGAAAAAAAAGGCCTGTCTGGGCATGACGTTTAGCAAAAGATCAATTACCACTTAAAGGCTTTATGTGTCAGTTGTATAAGCTGGCTCACTCACTACGATGTGTGAGGTCTTGTAAAATCTGGTTTGATTTGAATTAGTCTGTCTGCATAGAGTTAGAATGTGTTTGATCTCATCCCTTTTGTTAGATGATTAGATTTCCTCTTTTGCTTACTTCTCCTTCGTATTTGCTCTAAATTCCTTGTCTTTTCTGTGCTTTTTAGCTGATGCAGACACCATTGGAAAAGGTAAGTGTGCTACATTTACTCACTACCAGGGTTAAATCTTGAGATTTGGTTTCTTGTTTGTCTCTGTAGGGACCTGTAGAATACAGTAAACAGCAGTAAGTCTGCAAAGAGATTACGGAAAATTCCTGTATCAAAATAGCAAGTCATTATGTTAGAGAAAATTAGAATGGCTTGAAAAAAAAAAAGAAGCTAAATAAAAGAAATTATACATATTGGGTGTAGCTTAAATTTCACTGTATCTATAAAATACATTCTTATAATCTTTACAATTGTCTTGATAAAGTCGTGTTTTTGTGAACATGTGTCTAATTGTTTAATTTCCAGCACTGGTTCGCCCCAGTGCTGTGTCCTCTCACACTTCTTGTGCATTATGTACACAGACCCCTGCAGGTGGAGATGGGTACCTGGTCATGTTCTCTGAGAGAGCTCTGCTGACTCTTTTACAGGGCCCTAAATCAGGCCAACACAGAGCCTTGTCCAACTTTGTCACCTGGTGTAGAGAAAACCACTTGGACCTTAATTTGTCAAAATATAAAGAACTTATCATTGATTTCAGGAAAAAAAAGCTCAAAAACAGAGCAATAGCAGTATTATCCAGATGAAAAGGTTAAATTATGGAGAGGTATAGGTACTTGGGCACCATATTTGATTCTGAATTTGACAACAGCAATGCCAACAGCAGATTTACCTACTGCACAACCTGAATTAATTTATTGCATCAAAACTCATTTCATGTGTCTTTTATCGTTCCTTTGTTGTAAGTCTCATAACTTTTTTCTTTATTAGTTGGTTTTATAGATTGTCAGTTAAGGACAAAAATAGTTTTACCAGCATTGTGAAAACTTGTGAAGACAGCAGAAAGCTATGCATATTATCCTTCGATCATCCTTCTAAGCATATCATCCTTCAATCAGATCATGTTCTGATAGGCCGATTTGCCTGGGAGGCGCTATCGAGCTCCCCGTAGAAAAACAAATCAATATGCAAGTTCTTTTATTCCTTCTTCCATTAAGCTCTTAAATTGCAGATGTTGTTCTCAGACTGGTTTTTATGTTGTTTTAATATTTCTTTTAAGTTTCATTTACCTTCATCTATTCATTCTGCCTAAACATTTGTCACTTCGCTGCTGATGGGAAACTGCTGCACTTAATGGCTGAATCCCCCACTTTTCCATCATCCAGTGCATTGATAGACCCCTCTATGTCCATGTGTGTGGAATGTTTGTGTCCTTTGTTGCAACCACTGTCTGCGGACAGAATTGGCCGAAGGGAATAAATAAAGTTGTCTGAATGGGATCTCAATTAATAGTTTATCAGACTTTCTAATGTTACCTCAGCTTTGTTGGATTTGGACTGTGTTTTTTTTTGTGTTGACTTTCACTAATTATCAGTCAAAAGTTCAGGTCACAGTTTAACAAAAAGCGAAATGTCACATAGCAAACGTGCAAATTAAAGCACACTGGTTCAAACACCACTGAAAATGAGCTTAGTCTTTATCAAAACCTGAATTTAAAATAGAAGAGATTTTACAGTAAAGAGAACCCATAGAAGAAATAATACTGCATGGTTACCAAAATGGAATATTCAGACTAAATGATAAAATCCAAAAGCTTAGATACTGGTTACTGGTCTGTTTTGGTCAGACCTATAAAGTGATTGGTTGACAGTGTCATGAGTCTGACAATAAAAAGGAAGAGCTAAGTAAAACACATCCTCCTTGGGGAAAATGCAAGGTAAAATATCTGTGTCACAAAGTAAACCAGCTAGGCTTGCTCTTCTTGTAAACATGCAATCATATATAGTAGGCATATTAGATCTGGATAGACATAATCAATAAGACATTTCAATAAACAGTGTTCCCACGGTTGGAGCTCAGAAGAAAAGAAATTAGATCAAGTAGAATAGAAATCGTCGTTAACCTTAAAAAACAAAACAAAAAAAACAATGAGGGTCAGTGCTGCACACACATGGTTATCTTCACAAAACTAAAAATATACTTTGCAAATCCACAGAAAACTCTTTAAGGGTCACTTTCTACTCCACAGCCACAGCCTTTGTTGCAGCTGCGTTTTTGTTTCTTTAAATGTAGTTTCCATTGTATTTTGTAATTAAAATACTTTACCCATTTTCACTTAAAAGCATGATGTTATTGGGCATGGATTAGGAAGTGGGGCACTGCTTTGCATTTTGATTGACATTTTGATTTAGATTGTGATACAACGCAACAGAGGTGAAATATACACAGTGGGACCCTCTGTGCTCAGCCTCAGCCTGCAGGGTGTAACAGGAAAAACGTTGCATCAGATGTTGCAGAGACAGACACAAGCTGTTTGACTTGTTCTTCGCCGTGCTTCATAAAAATATGCTTTTCACAGACAAAAAAACACACTTAGAAACTATACAATAACAGCATGGATTTAAACACTTGATGGCCATATAAAACTTTGCAAATTAAAAACATGAATGTAAAAACACTTTTTGCACTTAGCTAGTGCAGCTATGTTTACAATATTTGACAGCTGCGGGGAAAACGGATCTGCAATAACACACCCCAGCGCATTTAGGATGCGGTCTTTCACTGAAGGAGCTCTCCACTTTATCAACAGCTATATGCTGTTAAATTTGCTCCAGTCCTTCTATCTTATTCCATCTCAGTAACTTAAGGGGGAACCCCAGAACATAGCTAACCCCTCTTATTCCTTGCCTCTGTTGAAACCTCGGAAACAGCAAATCAGCCATATTGTCTCCTTCTATGGCAAATCAGTCATGAGGGGTCTAAATTGAAATTTCCCTTTATTCAAATTGCCATCTTGTGGCAAATCTGCTAAGTTTTCCATCTTGTGACAAAGTAATACAAACTTTATAACAATACAGTTTGTCACACATAGTTAGGAGGACACAACAACCATTAGGCTAATCTGGTTGCATAGAATGACAATTATGCATTGTGCAGATTCAAATTAGTTAGAAACAGACCTCTTATTAATCAAGGATGGGGAATATTGTAAAGGTTAAATGGTGGAGGAGTTAAGCTATAAGGTGGAAACACATGTCAATTGTGGAAGGAGATCTGTAGAGAAGATGAGGCGGGGGTGGGGACTGACTATCCTGCACGACCCTTATCATACATTTATTTCTGATCATTCATTTTTGATTTTGATAAAGGCTTATACATAGCTTAAAACATCCACCTCATTTTGGAAAATTCTCGTCTATTTTGCATACCCAAAGGGAAAAGCAAATTACATGACAAATACATTATTTGAAAGCTAACACCTTTTGGTTTCTGAATATATAAATTAATATTGGGCAAGTAAAACAAGACCCAAGCTGCATTGGTTCAAACATCCCTTAAAGTAGATTTTTTATCCTAGAAAATAAAGGTCTTTTTTTGAACAGCAGTAATGATTGCTTGTTGTGGCTGCTTTGTCACGTTTACATTTTGACATGCTGCTATATCTGTGTTAAATGTGCTTTGGTGCTCACAGTGTCCATAAAATGAACTTGGTGGTTGAAGTGTGGAGAATCTAAGCTTTCCAACGATATCTAACATGTTTTTATTCATAAACATTCTACTGGTGTAATTTTCATGCATTCTGAGTTATTAGTTGTAAACACTTTTAAAACGGTTTTGAGAGGATAAAATGATCCAGGAGAGCTTTAGACATAAACCAAAGTTTGAGTCGGGAAGTCTTCAACACTGTGGATCACAGTCTGACTAAACTTGATGTGTTTTCTTCAAAGACATACTGCAGACTAAGACTCTAGGGAGCTTATTAACCTGAGTAATAGCACATGTTCTGGCTTTGTTATGAAATATCAATTTGGCTGTAATTTCTGCTTAAAGCAGCCATCTAAATGCATGTTGCTGGTACAATTTGGAATAATGTATAAATACATATATATGGCAATTTACAGCTTAAGAGTGAGCAACATTCCCTTCTTTATGGAGCAACTGGAAACTGTCCAACATGGAATAAGTTAGTCTATTTATGTTTAATGGTGTTTAGAGGCATAGATCTGCATAATATTTATATATAGTAAGATGTAGTCCGACAATGACAATGGAATGTTATGCATAAAATCAAAATGATAAAACATCTAAAGTAAGCTCTCAACTGCCCTGTTGGGCCCCTGCTACCAAAGTCAAGGAAATTGTTTAGTCACTTATTAATTTAATGAGCTTTTAAACCATGTAATGGAAGCTGGAATGACATTTAGAGCCATAGATAATGGCCACTTAAAGCAACAGTGCATAACTTTTAACCTCAGTGATAACTTAGTTTTGTATATATTAAATAATTTTTAAAGTCAGCATACAGAACTTGCAAGGTATTGGCGCTCCATGTGGACTGCCCTTCCAAATGCTTAATGGCCTGTACTTGTATAGCACTTCTTCAAGTCAGGAGACTTGATCAAAGCACTTTACACTACATTCAATCATTCACCCATTCACGCACACACACTGATGGTGGCAAACTTAATTGTAGCCACAGTTGCCCTTGGGCTCACTGACAGAAGCAAGGCTGCTTTACACTGGTGCCACCAGTCCCCCCAACCACCACCAGTAGGCAATGCAGGTGAAATGTCTTGTCCAAGGACACAATTACACTGAAAGCCAGAGCCTACTGTAGGCTTGAACCGACAACCTTCACAGCAAACTTCATCCAACACCACTGTCGCATCATGCCTGTTTATCTAACAGGCATTTTTGCAGTATTAGGTTTCCCTTTGGATACACTTATGCTAGCCTGTGGAGTTAGACATCCACTTGCTTGTTTAGTGAAGGACTGTCTTGAGTGCTGCTGTTATTATTCAATTTGTTTAGGCGCTTTTTATGCTAGGTGAACATCACAGCCTTGATCATTTTCTATTGCAATTTCCCACTTATTTGAAACACCTACAGTCCCATGAATGTATAAACTGTTGTGTGCTGGCCCACTTAAAGCACTGTTCTGAAGGCTTTGACCATCCTGTTGTTTTATTGTTTTGTAAAATTTCATTTACAGCTCTATGTTTATTTGATATAAACTGTCTGTGCCTTCATCAAGAATGTTAAATTATATTTCTACACTTGCATTACAGGACATTTAGAATGGTAAATGGATGTACTTCTATAGTGCTTATTCAAGTCAGGAGACTTGACCAAAGCGCTTTACACTAAATTCAGTCATTCACTCATTCATACATTCTCACACATTGATGGTGGCAAACTAAATTGTAGCCACAACTGCCCTGGGGCCCGCTGACAGAAGCAAGGCTGCCGTACACTGGTGCCACCAGGCCCTCTGACCAACATCAATAGGCAATGCAGCTGAAGTCTCTTGCCCAAGGACACAACGACACAAAAAGCCATAGCAGGGGCTCGAACCGACAACTCTCCAATTGCAGGGCAAACTCACCTGTACCCACTTTTGCACTTTAAATTAATAGACATTTTTTTGTTACATGGCTCTTTGCCCAGACAAAGAAATGTGACCAACTTAAACGTGGCTCTGTGACCCAGCTTTGGGTCTGATATCTTAATTTGAGAAAAGGGACTGAATGGAGACATATTTTTAAAAGTTCACATACTCATAATAATGAACTTTTAGTTGAGCGAACACTGCCTAAGAGTTAGTGATAGAATGAAAAATGAAAGGGTTGACTAAAGATTTTGGGCAGGAGTTCAAACTAATCTGATTAATCTTTGACCCCTTAAGTAATAAGAGACTATGATTTAATGGCGGTGAAAGGAGTTGTCAGAGGCTAAAAGCAATCAGCACATAAATATGCAGGATTCATGTTTTCATTTACTGTGGCTTGCTTTATTACTGAGAATGTTTAAGCATTAGCCCTTCTCCCAAAATTGTATTATTTATAATTTTACAGTTTTATGAGCATTTTCTTTTTTCTCTTCCAAATACACCATACTTTTCTGATTTGTCTGGTGATTGTTTTCAGAATAATATGGAATTTGATTTAAAAGAATCCTTCAAACTCAATAAGTCGATGCAATCAGCAAGCTTTCCTTTGATAGAATAAGCTTTAACTAATCTGACTGTGGGACTCAATTGAATTGTTGACATGACGTTTTGTGCATTGGTACTTTTTTAATAAGCTGAATTGAAAGTTGAATTGAGTGCATAAAAACAAAAAGGAAGACTACATATTTACATTTGTAATATGGTTTTCTGTGTTTTCTACATTTACAGAGGAGAATTCAGTTGACGAAAATCCCTTCATTTATGGTAGGTTTTCAGACGATGTCTTGCAAACGCTGCCTGACCAAAGTATCTAATATATGAAAATGATAACTCAAAAATATTTTGGAATATGTGTAAATAATTGCATTTCTTCTTTCCAGACTATGAGAGTTTGAGAATTGGGGGACTGGCATTTGCTGTTGTTCTGTTTATGCTGGGGATCCTTCTAATCCTCAGTAAGCAGATTTTTAATTTATCAGTCCCTCTTTGATTGTCCCTATGTGCACTTTAACTTATTTAACTTTTAACAGAATTTAAGATGACCATAATCATATTATCACTGTTGTATATTTACAATCCCACAATAAATTGTGAAAAGGAAGAGAATATGTAGTTTATATCATATTTTTTCTTTCTGCTTGTAGGTCGGCGATGCCGCTGTGGTGGAAAACAGAAGCCCAGGTAAGCCTAAGATACATATTAGGTAAAGAAACAATGAAACCTGGTTTGTGAGAGGCCCTTGATGTTTCGTTACATAACATAATTTAGTTTTGCTGACAAACTGCGGATTCACTCCACAGGGCCCCTGGAGACGAGGAGGTACAAGAAGAAAACCTTGTTGTCTCAAAGGGTAAGACAAACAGCTTAACACATAAATCTATAATTAAGTCAATACCCACTGCTAAGTCTGTCACCAAAGTGCAAATAAAATATTTTTTGGGATGACTGGTTTTCTTATTTCTTATTGTTTTGGTTCTGCTCATAACACATACTAAACTATATAAATGTTTATGATCCTTATTTTAACCACTCTTTTAATACATTAAAAACTATTATGCATCAATCAATCAGTTAATCAATCAATCCATCAACCTGTCTGTCTGTCTGTCTACTGACAGATCTTCTCATTCTGTTCAGAAGTTCAAGCCATATATCTTAGTAAGCTTTATTTATTTTAGGTTTTTGTGTCCTTGATCTGATGTTTCTCTAGTTTTTTAAGATACTAGTAGAAGTTTACTTAGAGAGGAACTGAAGCTGACCTAAAAAATAGCAATAACTGTCCAATGTATCTATTGTCTTTGTCTTAATTTACTAGCTATCTATTATTTTGGAGTTTCAGTATTTCTTAAATATAATTTTCTGTCAAGTCTCTCTGTCTGACTCAAGCAATCTTTTAGCATTCAATATTTCCCATTCCGACATACAAACTCATTTATTATAGTGTCCTAATACTAAGTGATATTTCATTTGAAATAGGGCAGTCCTACTGTACAAGGCAGCAGAAATCTGTTTATCTGTATCTCCTCTGATAATGAAGGAAAGTGAGATAATTATCTTGGCAATGTATTTTCTGATGCTTTTGTCAGGCACGTTGAATTACTTTTGAAGGACATGCAACTGTGACTGTCCCAATGGGCTTGCAAGTATTTCAAAGTGTAGACTGTCGGGCGAAGCTGATGCTATTGAGTTTTACCTTAACTGTAAAAACTCTTAGTTCTTTTTCAGAACGTGAGTTAGTTTAGATTTATGTCAGATTCAAGACTGAGACGTCAAACTGTAAATTTGTTGGTGAAGTTTCTCAGTCATCCAGATCATAGTTATTCCAAATGCGGTTGCAATGATAGTGGAAAGGATCAACTCAATCACAGCATTGTAGGTTTTTGAAAGCTGAAATCTAAGTTCACCCCTTCTGTTTGGGGATATCATCGCAAACCCCAATCCCCTTACAGGGGAACAGAACACCCTATTTGTTCCTCCAAGCCAACAATTCCCCATTCAATATTGTCTCATTTACATTAACACTGTATGATTACATGTAAAAAGATGAGAAACTGTCATGAATTTGCTTTATTGGGGAAGGAGGCAGCAGAGACATGCTTAAATCAAAAAGGAAGACAGAGAAAATAATGTCGACAAAGGATTAAATGGGAAAAGCTTTTAAGAGGTTTTAGATGACTTTTGAAAAAGAAGTTTTAATTTAGCTCTGTAAGGACAGTTTCATCATGCTACCTCAGGAGCAAACATCAGACAGCTGAGCTTGATCATAGATAGACAGAAGTACCGGTATTTGTGAAATAGACCCTCATCAGATGCAGACGAGGTACTAGTTCCATTTCTGGGAATCTGGTGAACCCAGAGAAGCAGATGGCATTGTTTGGCTTTCATAACTAAAAAAAAAAAAAAAAAAAAAAAGGACTACTATTTTTTGAGGCCTGTTCCAGAAACTTTAATATTTGTTGTATTGTCTATGGTCTGGTTCCACATGAATGGATGATTGCCTTCCCCTACTGGTCGAAATTGTTTTCTTTGTAGTATATTTTGTATTTGTTGTGTATTTATGTATATGTATCATGTTTGCCTTTTTTTCTTACATCCCAATTCAAATCAAGTCCTAACAGCTACCCTGTCTCGACTGAAGCTTGTGTGATCAAAGTTTAACTTTGATCTAATGTGATCAGAACACATTCTCCCACGTTAACTGTGTCAGCGATGTGACTTGTGTCAAATACTATACAATACCTTTTTACTCTTTCTGTTTAAAAAAAATCGCTATTTTGTTTCTACTCTTTTAAGAGATTCAACGTTTTACATACACTCATCTGTTCTGTTTCAGCTGCAGCGGCTGCCAAAGACACTACAGCAGAGAACTAATGCCACTGGAACACCTTCTGAAAGGAAACCACAATAATATGAAAGGATTTGAGAATAGATCTATTTAGTTGCATTGGAGGGTAAGGACAGGTTGTATACCTTTAAAATTAGGACATGTAAATAGATATTTTGCTATGTGTTCATTTTTTTGTGTGTAGTCCTTCAGTGCTCTTGTCAACTGCTGTGCCTTTTCTGTAATGGTCTTTCACTGCAGTTTGTTGTGACACCTTTAACTCAAGTTTGTCTTTTAAAGCCTTGAAAGTATTTTAATGTTGTGCGTTCTGCTGTTTTGTTGTTCTTCTATTGATTGACTTTAGGTTGTAAGACTTGTGAATCCGTTGTTTTGTCAGCCGTCCTAAAAAATGTCTTGTTTACTTTAGAAACTATACACTTATTTACAGTATTTAAATATAAATACTTTACATACGACAAGTTTAGGACAATATCCTGGTGTGATGTTTGTAATTTAATGTTTAAGTGTGTTTGGATAAATACTTACAGGGCTGGATACAGGAGGAGGTGGGTCACAGGGCTATAGCCAATTTGGAGTTTCCTGCCCACTAAAGAATTTTTAACACATTGAAAGGACAGTAGTTTGTTATTTTGGTACATAACAACATATTACACCTTATTCAACTAACTGAAGAGGTTTCTGAAATTTCCCTTGTCCGTTTTAAAAAGTTCCTAATATATATGGCCTACTTTCAAAGAAATTAGGAATGCTATGATTACCGTTTTATACAGAATCCTAGATACAAGTGGACTAAAAGTGCATCAGTAAGGCAGTCAGTCATTCCACTGTTGCTAATGCCTTTGAAGTGTGGGTGCACAGCAATGTTATTTTGGCAGGTGACTCTTAGTGTTTTGGAAGTGAACTACATGGAGTATGTGAAGAAGCAGTCAGTTCAATTTACCTTGATCATGTGGAACAGAAATCATAAAAAATATAATATATTGTTTTATGATAAAATACAAAGTTTATTAGTGTCAAATCTTTTCTTTGTTTTTGTTTTTTTGGTATAAAATGTGTTTCATTTTTATATAATTCACACAACAGCTACGTTGTTCTACTGTTTACTGTCATTATTTAGCCATTATATTAGATTTTAATTGACGAGACCATAGGTTTTTATTTTTCTATTTATAAGCCATTATAAAGAGAACTCTTTGTAAAGGTGTGAATTTTTTAACACTCATACACCAGAAAAAAAAAAAAAATGATTGGCTGACATATGCAAATGTTGTGAAACATACTTAATACATTTCAGTTTATTTTGATCCTCTAACACAACACTTTTTTGTGAGAGTAAGCTTCTTTTAAAATAATGAAATAGCTATTAGAGCAAAGAGCGAACCAATCATTCCCAAATTCTACTTAAAATTATTGTATTGTAAACTTGGAAAAAAAAGAGCAGTGGTTTGTTTTTCAGCTTTTTTGGAATTGTATTGCATAAGATCAAATGTTGTATCTCATTCAAATGACTGAAACCATACTGATGAAATCAAAACTCGAGAGGTCAAATAAATAGGATTGATCAGATATTTGCTACTCATGGAAAAAAACAAAAACAAAATTGAAATGGAAGATGAAACAAAAAACAGCTCTAACATTTAACCTTAGCACGACTTTCATAGAAACAGGAAGCTTACGTGCAAGGCTCCACACCTCTTTTATTGTTTTAGACAGTGACCAATTATATCAGCACACATACGCCTGGCATAGTTACAGTCTTGTTTAAGTTTCTGAATATAATGGTTAAAACAGCAAAATTTACAGAGGTAGCGACTAATGTATATATATATTTTGGGGGGAAATATAAAATTTAGTGTTATCTTCTATTCATAACAGACACCACATTATGAAAATACCATGTCCCTTGGCTACTGCCCTGGTCCCTTGTTTCTAGTGTCAGGCCCTGTATGTTTGTCCTCCAATGTGTATGACTGAGAGTACATCATATGAGCTGCTTGTGTATCTCTACATGTAGACGTGATGAGCCTTATAAGAGACAATCTTAACTGCCACAGCTCTCTGAGCGGGATTTGCAGGTATCTGTATGAGCTCCTCCAATGTAGTGTGTTTAACCACTTGTGGAAAGAGCTCACACATCAGCTGTGTCACTGCCTTTCTTCTGCACATACTGTATCTACTGCACTGCTGCGTCACTGGCTCCACCAGGATTAACCAGTCTACAGCAGGCTGTGATTAGATTCCTTTTCCAATCACAGTTGCTACTTCTGCAGGCTCTTTGAAGCAGGAGTTTTTACTTTTCTGTCTCATATTTTGTTTAGCTCTGTCATGGTTAATAAATGACCATACAGTCTCTGAAAGTTAAATAAAGTGTGGGTGCTCTGTTGGAGAGGAAAGCAGTGTGTTTATGTGCCAGTCTATATTAGAGGTAACTTGAGGCAAGTGAAATCAAAGAGTGAGAGCAGACTGCTGTACAACTAATGCTGTGTTTATCTTCTGCATAAAGCCTTGTTGTGTAGCAACCTGATGTGCTTTGGCATAAACAAATAAAGTGTGTTCAAATACAGTGTAGTTTTATTTCTTTTAATTTTTTAAATAATATTCATTTTTCACTTCCAACTTGAGCACACGGTTCAGAGAATAATCCTCGTGCTCAATGTCAGTCAAGGTTAAACTGCTGTTGAGGCTTTGAGAAGCGTGGAATGGCAATCTGCAGCACAGACTGTTAAATTCTCTACTTTTTTCTACTATGATTCCAAAGGTTGGCTCTTCCCATCTTTATCTGGGCTAAGTTTATGAGACTGTAAATATGTAACTGAGCGGCTAAACTGAAATATGTATAAAGGAGTGGAAAAATTATGCTTATGTGTGTGTGTGGCCATGTTTTTTTTTTGTTTTTTTTACCTTGTGGGGACTATTTTCCAGGAGTATATTATTCATAGGGTTTATAGGTATTTGTGGGGACCAACCACTGGTCCCCATGAGGAAAAGTTCTCTTGCATGGGTGAGTGTTAGGTTAAGGACTAAGATGTGAATCACGTTTAAGTTAGGTTAAGGCCATAGAAATTAATGTAATATGAACAGAAGTCATTCAAAGGTCCCCACAAGGATAGTGTGACATAACATTTGTGTGTGTGCTGGTGTGTGTAGGAGTGAATGGGGGTGGATCCCTGAGAATTAAAGGTAGGTTGCAGACAGGAACACACACCTGGACAGAAGTAATACAGAATCTTCAGCAGCTCAGGTAAGCTGTTCTTTATAAAAAAAATATTTCGTAAAATGAAGCTTGATTGTCATGAAACATTTTTATAAATCTGCGCTTATGTTGCTCACAAATAAGTGAATATTATAGCTTCCTGACAATGGGTCCAGTGTGTTGATAGGTATGGATGTTCATGTAACATTTTGTGTCAAGCACAAAAAGTTTTGCATTTAAAATTAGTGAATCAACAGGAAGCTAAAAACTAATGAGCCAGAGCAAAGAGCCATATTCAAGACATTTAGATAGAAAATACAGTAAGTTAAAAACTATAGTTAGACGACATTTGAGATAGTACTCCAAGGTTGTTTTGCATGATACTCTTTTTTTTTGGAAAATTATGTTGCATTGTGCATTGTTCTTAAATCATGTTACAGCAAAGTATTACTCTGCAAGGCACAGCTAGTCTTTTGTCGCCAATCTATAACCTTTATTTGACTGCTCAAGGTTCAAGGTTAATGAATATTGGAGCTATAGTGCATTAATGAGTAACACCTATCCCCTTGGTGGATGTCATTAAGCTCACTGATAGATGGAAAAGGCCAGAAAGGTAATACATATACCAGTGAAGTCCATAATTCATCGAAGAGTGTTTTAACTACATTAAAAGGAGAGACAACCAAGGAAACTGTTAGTCTGCTAATCTTTGGGAGTTAATGATTAAAGGTCAAAGGTTCTATGTGTGTGTAGTTCAAGGGTAATAGCAGAAGGAATGGCAGGAAAGGGATCAATAATACCATTAGCCTCTTTAAATTCTCTATAAAGATCAAGGCAGTCACATTGTTACTACAGCAGGCAAACTAATGAGGCAATTTGTCAGGACACGCAGAGCATATAGAGTTTCCATGCCTTTCATTAAGCTTTCATCTATAAAGAATAAGCCGATATTAATGATCTTCATCAGATCCTTAGCAGTTTTTCTTAAATAAGTTCCATCTTAAGGAAAAAAGTTTTAACTTTGCCCATAAAAAAGCTTTCAGATATCAGACCTGCTATACATTGCCAGAAAAATCTATAATATATTACTATAAATAGTATATTGATTGATTACCAGATGCAGTATGCATAAATCATCACTTTTTGTCTTTTGTCCTCACAGTTCTGTCAACTGAACTCACAAAGACAAAACAGCATGTCTTCTCCTAAAGGTGAGTGAAGCTGCACATTACTGTGTAATAACACGATATGGAAAACACTTTACCATGACACTATGCTGTTATATGACCACAGCCACTCTTAGAACCACAAATAACTACTTTCTGACTAATAAATCGCGCAGTATTACACAAAAGCTAACGTCCGTTCTTCAAAATGTTTTTTCAAACTCTAAGAGTTAACAGTAATACCTTTTCTCTGGTAGTTTTTTATTCGGGCACAAGCACTCACCAGGTCGGGGGGGACTGTCCTTGGGATTGTATCTTCTAATTATGGGGACGTTCTTTTGGAGCAGCACTTAGGGCTATTTTATTGATATTAGGTAATCTAATTCTTATTGTTGAATCATGAATATTGACCCCAACTAAGATAAGTGAAGCCTGTAATGCTGTAGATTGTTCTGATTGATTTATAGCCTCCTTACTAATAAAGTCTTGGAGTAACTCTGGTTGGCCACCTGTTTCGTTTTGCTTTTGACCATTGCTGTTTTAAATAGTTTTCTCTCCTCCTGAATGATAGATTCCGAAAGACGTAGAAGCTAATAGAATTCAGTGTCTTTTACTCATTCATTTAGATTTTTTTATTTTTAAGATTGGGGAATGATTTGTTTGCTTTTCATGATCTTACTCTGCTTCAGGCTGTTTGAAAGGTTCTTCAGTAGTAACATACTGTAACTGTGTTCTGTAGTTAAGGCAGTTTGTTGCTATTGATATTAAAGCAGTTAACGGCTTAATCAAAGCTGTTTTATATTTTAACTGTGGGGTTCTTACTTTGTTGAAAAAGATTAGAATTGTATAGATATTTTTTTATTATTTTATTATTGTTTTTGTTATTTCATGATAATAAAGCAGTTAACGGCTTAATCAAAGCTGTTTTATATTTTAACTGTGGAGTTCTTGCTTTTAAGATTAGAATTGTATAGATAGTTTTTTATTATTATTTCAAGAAACACGCTTATTCCAAGCGGGGTCGCTGGCCCCTATTCCAGCTGTCTACGTGCGAACTGGACAGGTCGCCAGTCTATCGAAGGGCAGCACAGAGACAAACAGGACAAACAACCAATCACGCACACACTCACACCTAAGGAGAAATTAGAGAATCCAATTAACCTAACAGTCATGTTTTTGGACTGTGGGAGGAAGCCAGAGTACCCGGAGAGAATCCACACATGCTCAGGGAGAACATGCAAAACCTCAATGCAGAAAGACCCCAGGCCGGGAATAGAACCCGAAACCTTCTTGCTACAAGGCATCAGTGCTACCCACTGTGCCGCTGAGCAGCTTTGGAACAATTATTTAAAAAACAGTCTTTGACATTAAAACTTTTTTGAAACATTTAAATGACAAAAAACAAGTAACGGAATAAATCTGCAGCAGGGTGTTATTAATGAAAGAGCAATCACATTTGAGAGATATTTTGCATCCAATAGACATTTCAAATATTATTAAGAAAATTATTATATTGGGCGTTAGTACCAACACTTTTGGCATAATTTGTTGTAGATCTTTTAAGAAAGGTAAATCTTGGTAAACAGCAATTATGATGGCACATAATAAACATTTATGAAGTATATAGCATAGAAACATTAAAAGAAAGATGATACTGATTGTAACACAGTTTTTGGCTGTCAAATAATCGAGCTGTAGCACAAGTGGATTGACAAAAAAGCATTAAGCCATTTACATTTAAACTCAGATTGACAAAGTTTTTTTTATTTTTATGTTTTTTTTTCTTGTCACCCCTCAGATGCACCAACTGACTGGGATGCAGATTTTGTTTATGGTAAGTGCCTATTAGAATGTCTGTTTCACATGCTCGGAGGGGGTCCTGCATACATTTCCAGAGTTATAAAGCTTTAAAAAAGTTAGTGTTTCGAGGTTCAAAATATGCACAATTAAAGATAAAAATTAGGAAAATATTTAGAAGTCAAAATGAGAAAAGTCAAAGTTTAAGGATATATTGACAGAAGGCAAGGATAATTGTAATGGTTGAGTGACATTATTCTGTGTCTAATTTTGCAGACTATGAAACTCTGCGTACGGGAGGACTGGCCTTCGCTGGAGTTATTGTCTTCCTTTCCATCATACTGTTGTGTGGTATGTTATTCTCAACATTTTGTACTGAGTGTTGTAGGTGTGCATGGTTGGTCTTTCAGAGGTATAATAGGATAGAGAACTGTGTGATTAGTGACCTGTCAGTGCTTTAATCCGGTAAGAGCCTATTGTTTTAATGAAAAAGACTTCCTCATTTTTTGTTGTTGAAAAAAAAAAAAAAAAAAAAAAAGCAACAGCAAAATGTTAGCATTATGTTCATGGGGATCCACTCTAGAGCTGAGTTTACTAATTTTTGTTATTGCAGAAACCTAAAAAAAAAAAAAAAAAAAAAAAAAAATTACATCTTGATTTTTTGACACATAAAAAAGATTCTGTACTTGTTTTTTTTCCCCTAAGGCAACAAGATCAGAAGGTGTGGCAAACCCAAGGTAAGTTTGCCCTTGTCCAAATTCTACATGGATTTATGGGGACATCTAGTGGTTATAATTGGAATAATATATATTTATTTAAAGGCCAAATTTTTAGCAGGACCCAATGTAATAGCGTTAAGCACCAAATTGAGGTTTTTAATATGATCTCCAAACACAGAGAAAAATATTATTTAGGCTGATTATGTTGTATTCGTACTCCTGCTTGGCTGTCTTAAAATAAACAAACATCAGTAGATTGAAAGTTAAAGCTACATTTTAAGAGCCACTGATTTAGAACTATAAATTAGCTATAAATAAAATGAATTAGCATTTGATTTTAAAGTTAATAAAGTAACTTGGAAATGCATATATTTAATGTAAGAAATATCCAGTGAAATGTATCACATTTTTTTTTATCATCCACAGCCTAAAAAACCTCTTCTGGATGAAGATGATTACTGAAGCCAATGACGAAGCCTGCTAAAAACAAAACAACCATATAAAACCACAGGAGGATGCAAAACATGCTAACGTCAAGTGTTGAGTTGTAAAATATTAGATTTTGTATTAATAAAGTATGTTTAACCACAGTAAATTGTGTCCTTGTAGTCAGTGATTCCTTCACAAAACAAAAATAATTAAAAGAGGAATAAAAAGAAGAAGAATCAGAAGAGGAAAACTGATTTTCATGCATCGTTGGAGAAAGAACAGCTGTCCTACTCTTTCTATTTGGTGTTTGGTTTTGCTTAATGATAAGTTTAATAATTAGTTTGAAACTCTAATGTTCTCGTCAAGTTTTAATAACACAATCTGCTGATTGTTTTTCTCAGAGAATCCAAATGCAGCTAAACTCAAACTTAACCAAAAGTCAATTGCAAATTAAAAACTGAGAAATATGCACCTTTTTGTTTTTTATGTGGTTGAGTAAGTTTGAGCTTTTTAATGCAACTACATTAGTGGACATAGATTCAAAAATTTTACACTGGTGTTCATTTACTCTTAAGAAGAAAATAAGCAATATCCACATTTTAGTTACAGTTAAACTTAAATATACATTTTTTTAAGAGTTAGTCCACTAAAGAAATCATGTGCAACCAAGTTTCTTCAGATATCAGATAATTAATATAAGTAGTAAGTTAGATTTAATATTGTTAGCAGCACAGTTGTTTTGTTATGCTCTAAGAGGCTTGTCAGCAGGTAGGTCAGGGATAAAGCTGTAAGGAACTTTCTAGCAGTGGAGTTTTTTGCCAAGTTATATGTTTTTTAAGTATTACTGTCCATTTTATCATCTGAAACAGATATCTGAAATTTTTGCTGAAGTACAAACCTACCAAGCTATAGCACACATGGTAAGAAAACATTACTCAGAGAAGCAGCCAGAGGACCCCTGCTAACTCTAGAGGAGCTATGGAGAATTGCAACTCCAGAGATGTCATTTGTTGATAAGAGTTCAATTAACCAGGCTGCTCAGTGGTGGGTAGCACTGCTGCCTTGCAGCAAGAAGTTTCTGGGCTCGATTCCCGACCCTGGGTCTTTCTGCATGGAGTGTGCATGTTCTCCCTGACCATGTGTGGGTTCTCTCCGGGTACTCCAGCTTCCTCCCACAGTGTTTGTCTCTGTGTTGCCTTGCGATGGACTTTAGACCTGTATACAGCTGGAGATAGGCACCATACTGTACCCCTCACGACTCCACTTGGGATAAGCGTGACGGAAAATTGATGTGTGGATGGAGTTCAAATAAACCATATGCTTCACAAAACTGGCCTTTTATCCTCCTGGTGAAACAAGCTAAGGGCAGAATTATGCAGTAGGAATAATTTCAGGGGGGTTAACAGACATGAGAATGAATTTGTTTCTCAATCATTTGCAATTGGTGTCATGGTCTTGGTTTTGTTAAGTTTTTAGTTTCCTGTTGATTCATGTTTTTCTTTCTTTTCTAGTTTTATTGGTTTAATTCCTTTTTGTTGTGTTTTTGGATATATTTAAGTTCTTGGGCTTTTCTTTGTTGCCCTTTGTTGCCCTCTTGTTTTGATTTCCTTTTCCTGACTCTTTTCTAGAATCCTCTGTTCTCACCTGCTCCCAATTAGCTCATTAGTCCTGCCTTTGTTCAGTCAAACATAAATACTCTCCCTGTGCAGTTCCTCAGTGCTGGTTCCTTGTCCTTCCTCGTCTTTCCCTGGCTCCTCGTGCAGGTTTTCCCTTATGTCTCCATGGTTTGGGATTGTTTGTATTTTGTTATGTTGGATTTCTGCCTCAGTTGCCTGTAAGTACAAGGTCATTTCAATTAAATCTTCAAGAACTAACCTCTCTACAGATGGAGAGGCCTCTCTGCCTCTGCATCTGGGTCCTCAAACCTCAACTCTACTCTGACAATTGGAGTTTCTAACCTCAAACATATCTAAGTACTCATGAGGCAAAAAGGGGATGCAAAATGAGATGTATGTAATTTTACATTTATGAACAATGCAACAAAAATAAAAACCTAAAACACAACTCGGTGTATTTCTCCTATTTATTGCAACTGTTAATTGAAATATAAATAAAAATATTTATTAATATTCAATTTATTGTCAACATCTCTTCTTATCCTTTTTGAAATGGACTATAAGGATTCTTTTCTGCATTGCTTGTACTTAAATTTTGCTTAGGCAAATTAAACTTTTATTTTCAACATTTTACACTGACAACTTTATTTTATTGAGTTTGTTTGTTTTTGCTCTGGATAGCACCAAGTACTGTGAAGATGTGATCTGGTCCTGTGTTGTGACATGTAAGTCATCTAGATGGGGCACCTGGGGGTCAGATTTTAGGGGGTTCAATGCCTCTACCCCCACCATCCCACTCTTTTAGCTTCACTCCTTGGCAGAGTTTCACCATTCAGCTGTACAGTAATGATGGGACAGCTTAGATCATAGTTTGAGTGCTAGAATAAATAGCTAAAGTCAATACTGAAAATATGTGCCACAACTTCAAATACTCTCATCCTCATTTATTAAAACTCAAATTGATTTGAAAAACAACTAGAGTGTCCAGATATTTAAAGCTGGAAATGACAAATGATTTTAAACATTTAGATTTGTATTTGTATAAAATGTTGGAATCATGTATCATTGTCCTAACACTTTATAATTAGATGATATTTAATGTTGGTTTTTATACATAGATATACTGAAAATCTTTAAAATGATTGCCTTTATCATAAATACCTAAAAGTACTTTAAATACTTTTTAAATTGAATTTTATAGAACCATTAGAGTGCTACTGATAGTACACGAGATCAGCATTCCAAAACACATTGAAAATATATACAGTAAAACAAAATTTTATGAACAGAAAGGTATTAACAAAATTAAGAATAAAAATCAGTTCTAGTTTGTTTGTTTTTTTTTCCTTTTTTTTCTTTATTAATCTCTCCCTAAAATATTTATTTATTTCAAGAATTTTAACCAGCACAAAAAACAAACAAACAAACAAACAAAAAAAAAATTTACTGGATGTTTGACTTCTTTCAGTGGGACAAAACACAAGATGGAGCTATTGAAAAACAAACACATGACCGGCCAAAATTATTAAGAGGTCCACAACTGAAAGCTCCATCCTGTGGAAAAAGAAACCAAAGTGAAAAACAATAAAGGGAAAAATAAATTTAACTTTCTAAGCACTGTCATAGAGGTAAAGAGTGTTTGTTGAAATTGTTTTTTTGTTTTTTTTATACAACAAGGTGGGAATAAAATCAGAAGATCTGCTAATTCTCTGAAAGGACAGTTGTGAAGCTTATCAGATGGTTGAAGGTGTGTCATATTTCATGGTTCCAAAGAAAGAAGTGATCTAGTGTCTTTAGTCACTGAAAGTAAACTGGAGGGAAGAATTTGCCCTTATGTCAGAGTCCGCTGGAGCTGTAATATCTTTGGCCTTTTTAAAAAAAATCACATCTTCATACAGTAGCTGACAAAGCATATAAATCATGGCTACAGAAAACCATACCTGATTAATAACCCTAGAATAAATAAGTCATTACAGGCAGAGACAGGAGCTGTCAAGCGAGTAAGTCCCAAGGACCCCCAGTTCTCCATCCATCTCTGTCTGTCACTCCTCTTTGTTCCCACCCAGCCTCTTGACTTCATTAAAAATGAAGTTGTAAAAGTTGCTGCTGTGTAGTGAAGTCGGCAGTTTCCCCCCCAGTACCAGCACTATCCCCAGGGCTTTTTTCAGCTGCTTTCCATGAGGGTTTCAGTTGAGGTAAGCATGGAAAGTCACCTGATAACATCACTGTGGCAGGAGGAAGTTAACGGGGCAACAGAAGCACATACTGTTGCAAATTATGCTGGACAGGTGTGAGAAAGCTGATTAGATAGTGTTCCCATGAGAAGTTGGAGGACTGACAAGTGTTTTGACCCCTGTCCAGGACGAACAAAAGAACCTCAGCCTAACTGATAGAAACAAACAGGTGGAGACGTTTAACGCTTCTTCACATAGTCTTTTTGTGAGAGCTTATAGATACATGATGAACAGTGAGGCATTCAAAGGTATTCACACCTGTTGTACCTATTTACAATTGATCTAAGTCACTCTTTTTGTGCACGCTAAGGTCTTCTGAATAATTTAACAGTTGCTCACAGAATGAGTTTCTTCTTTTTCTAATAACCAACTAAACTACTCTCAACTCTTTTTTTTTTCTTAGGTACATAATATACATATGACTAGTTTGAAAGGATGTGTCTGACCTTTTGTCAACAGAACATCATTTACTTTCTTCTGTGGGTTTTCACAAGGTTGGAACAGATGCAAGGCTCTTTAATTGTTAGTCATGATGTCATGAACTCTAAAAAGTTGCCAGTGTTTTTTTTTTATATAGAGCAACAGGACCATAACAATGTATCGTCCCGCCTGCTTAACATGGAGAAGGGAGGGGAAACCTTGATAGTCATCATTGTCAGAGGTTGTTTCAGATATTTTAGGTTCTTTATAACATGTACCTTAATGATTAAAAGGTTTTTTTCTGACAAAATAAAATTAAACTTCTAAGAACTAACCTCTTAAAATAGGTTAAGGTACATCATTGATGTTATGCTTTTTAACATCTGAACAATATGTTTTTTTGAGTCTAGTTTGCTCATATTTAATATTTGTAAGGAATCAATAAAAAAAGCATTTCAAAATAAGAATGACATTATTTATTTGTCAGTTCACGACTCTTATAGCTGGCCTATTGGCTGATTTCACTTACCTTCCTAACTCCGCTCGTTTGCAATTACCAGTCACCCACCTGCTCCTGTTTCTTTATGTACGGCTCATTCTCAGCTATCGGGGCCAGATCATTGTTGCTGTTTTCTGAGTTTTGACTTGGAGATTGTGTTGCTGAGTTTGACTTTGATGTTCTCATTCTCAGAGGCCAGTGGTGAGATCGATTTTTTAGCATTTCTTAGGGTTCCAGATCATGTCCTGTCTGTTATCGACTGAGCGTGCCCGGTTCCTGTTTTGGCTCAGTGGAGAGACGTAGTTTTAATGTACCATAGTTTTCCTGATGTCATGCCTTGTTCTGTGTCTGAACTACTGAGCTTGTCTGTTCCCATCTGAACGTTCTGCCTGCTTCTAATTGGAATATTTATTAGACAGCATCGGATGAACTTCTACTGTTATGCTGATGATACTCTGTTATATTTTTCCATAAATCCCGATGAACTAACCCATTACATAGACTACATGTTTTGGATATATAAAAATATGGATTACTTTTAATGTTCTGCTTCTTAATGCAGACATAACAAAAGTTATTGTCTTTGGACCAGACTCTCTGAAAAGGAAGCCGCTTAGTCAGTCAGCTCATCTGGATGGGATTAGATTAATCTCAGATAATACAATACAATAAAAAAAAAAAGTGTTGTTATTTTTAATCAGGACATGTCATTTAAATCCTATATGAAAGAAGTTTCTAGGATTTTCTTCTTTCATCTCAAAAATATTGTAAAAATTAAAAAATATTTTGTGTAGGTTTGATGCTGAGAAACTAGTCCTTGCATGTTATACTTCATGGCTGGACTATTGTAATTATTTACTATCTGAAAGTCCACAAAGTGTAATTAAAAACACCCCATTTGATCCTTAATGCTGAAGCCAGAGTTGAGGAAAATTCAAAGAAGTCATATTTCTCCTATCTTAGCTTTTCGTCATTTCCTTCCTGTTAGATCCAGAATAGAATTTGAAATCCTCCCCATCTCACATAAAGCTCTAAATAACCTAGCTCTGTATTATATATCCGATTGTTCCTTATGTTCCTAAGAACACCTCACTCTTAATCTGCAGCTTTACTAGTGGTTCTTAGAATTTCTAAAAGTGGAATGGCAGACAGATCTTTTACTTTGAGGGCTCCCCTCTTGTGGAACCAGCTACCAATTTTACTCTGTAAGCCAGACACCCTGTCTACTTTTAGGACTCGACTTATAATTGTATGTGCTCTTTTTCACTCCTGTGACGTGAAAAGTGGCTCAGAATTCATCTAGTCAACAGTTTTTTTTTTTTGTTTTTTTTTTTTTACCAGACAGGGCCCCTTGTGGAGATAGTTTACTATCATCTTTTCTAACATAGAAATTATTTATGGATAAGTGCTTGTATGTTCATTTTGCATGTCATTTTCTGTCACCTTGAACCCCCAGGCAGCCTCAGAAGAAGGCCTCCCCCACCAAGCCTGGTTAATCATCCTCTGTGTGAAGGATTGCTTTCGAGTCAGTGAGTTGCTGCAATCAGGTGGTGTCATGATTCTGCCCTTTGTGGACTTCTGTTTAAGTATTTTTTTTATATTCAGTTACACTTTTATATATTTCATTCTATGTTTTGTTGATCATTGGTTTCTTTTCCATTTTGTGTTACATTTAAAGCAGTGTTGTATTTTTTGAGTTACTTTATGTTGCCTCCTTGTTCCAGTCTCCTTTACCCTTAGCTACCTTCTAGTTACATGTAACCATACCTGCTCCATATCAGCTGATTAGCCCAATTTTTGATCTGCCTCCCATATATACACCTCATGTGCAGTTCCTCATTGCTGGATCCTCTTCATTGCTATGCTCCCCATGTGTGTATCTCACTGGCGTCTCTTGATTTGGTTTCTTTTTCAGTGTCCCTGGATTTGAGCTTCTATTGCGATCTGCATTTAAATTCATTCTGCAAGAACCAATGTCTGCCTCCCCATCTCTGCATTTGGGTCCTCAACTAACAGTCACAAAACCTGACAGGTGGTTTTCCTTAGATAGAAGGCTTTGAACCAATTTGACTGTATGATCTTATTGAATTTTCTCTTTAAAGTGTATTAAGATGACATGTTATAAATTGATGCTATATAAATAATCTGAATGGAAATGAAAACTAACCCTATGATTTTTCTCCTAGACACACAATATATGTTTATGTAAGATGAGAAGCTCTTCAATTTCCGTGAAAAAATGGGATTAGCTTTAAATGTATGAGAACAACGGTTAGAAAAAGTGAATGCTTGTATTCCAGTGTCAAGGAAGAAGGTGGGTCTATTCTCGACTTTGTTTTCAGATTGGTTTGTTGAGCTGGTTGACAACTGGTTGGCTGTCACTGTTTGGCATAACAGGCAAATGTGATTTGTTGCAGTACCAAGTATTTATCTCAACATTCACTTCAAATTGCACATCTTGCCATAAATTCAAAATGACTTTTTGATGGTCACAGATGTTTTACATGTTTTTTCAAGCCTTTAGCAATGAAGAGACATCTCAAAAACATCTAATCTTCAAAGTAAATATGTACAAAAGGTCAGCTCAGAAACATTTTTATAAACTGAAATAAACTGACTGCTTCTAGTATCAGCAACACCTAAAATAAAACATTTATTCTTGTTATGTTTTTTTTTCAGGCTCAGGCCCACTAAGTGTGTTGGTTGGGCTCAGGGCTTTGCAAAAACTAAGGGCACAATACTGCAATCCATGCACACAGATTGTAAAACCAAGCATACATTTTAATAAACTGTGACCACAGAATTCCACCAGCTTTGTTTGTTTCTTCTCATCCCTTGACACTTGCCAGGCTCAACAATATATAGATAAATAAAAATTTAAATAAATGCATACCCATATAAATAGAAAGAAGAATAGAAGTGCGGGGTGGCAATGATGCTCAGAGACTTAAAGGACGTGCAAGTAAGCAACGCAAGAGTCAAAAAACGAACAGGCCGTAAGTGGGCAGCAGACAGTGCAGTCAGACAAGCTGAGAGCTCCCTGGAGTTGAGAGACATCATTGGTAGTGTCTGCAAGGGTCAGCAAGGACTGGGAACATCTCACTTCACACAGTGGAGGAAGGCAAGCTTCCCATAGAGGCGAGAGATGGTACAAGAGGAAGTTCGTCACTAGGAGGAGGAGACACGGAAGGCTAAGGTTGTGGAACTGGCAACCCAGGGAACATGGACCAGATGGGACCTCCCAAACAGGAGGGTCACATGGACTGAGCTCTGCAGGGTGGAACCTTTCTGTGTCAGCTTCCTCCTGAGGTCTGTGTACTGTATGACACTCTCCCATCACAAGCGAATTTAGCCAGGTGGGGCTTAAGGGAGGACCAGCTCTGCAAGTTGTGCGGAAAGAGGGGGACACTGGCCCACATTTTTGCAGGGTGCCAAATCACTCTGGCTCAGGGGAGATATAGCTGGCGGCATGACCAAGTGTTGGCTGACATTTTCGAGCAGGCCGGGAGAAGACCACAGCCAACTAAACCAAAAGTACCATCAATGCAATTCATCAGGGGAGGAACAAACCATCCTGTAATAAAAGAGCCAGGACCAACATCCTCCAGGGGGCACAGGGGTAGGAGATGACAGTTGACCTGGGGAAGAAGCTCACTTTTCCACCCATCATCTAGACCACCTTGAGGCCTGAAATTGTCCTCTTGTCAGAGCAAGCAAAGAAAATCATCCTGGTGGAACTGATTTTTGCCTTGGGAGGAAGGCTGTGAGGAGGCCCAAGAGAGGAAGAACCTAAAATACCAGGACCTCATCATGGACTGCAAAGACAAAGGCTGGCAAGCATGGCTGTTTCCAGTGGAGGTAGGGTGCAGAAGATTGTGTTATCTGGCAAGGAAAGGAAGACAGCTGAGCACAGAATTGGGGAGGCAGTAGAGAGAGCCTCATGCTGGTTGCGGTTTAAGTGGGAGGAGGGGGGCTTTAGGCCTGGAGATGATGGGCAGTGACCTGGCCACCACTGCTGACCCGCTAGCCGGAGAGTGTAGCAGTTAAGGTTGAAAAATCCCGTGAAGGTTGGGCACCGACTGATGACACGAGCTCCAGGCCAAAAGCCCCCCGCAGTCACATTAG
Source organism: Cyprinodon variegatus (assembly GCF_000732505.1). Classification (NCBI taxonomy): domain Eukaryota; kingdom Metazoa; phylum Chordata; class Actinopteri; order Cyprinodontiformes; family Cyprinodontidae; genus Cyprinodon; species Cyprinodon variegatus. The sequence goes on from NW_015150603.1 coordinate 979,261, forward strand.
GGAGAGGCTTGATGTATAGCATCACATGATGTACTCAATAAATATTCAATAAGATAAATATTTGTAATTATTTACAGATCCAAAACAATATCAAGTTAGAAGATGTGGTCAATCATGTTGAGGGACTGGTGCTGCTGGAGAAGACAAGAAAAAAGACACCAAAAAGTACTGGGAGGCCGAGGAAAGGTTTTGCCAATGTTTCATGATACCTGAGTAAATTCCAATCAAAATAAATAACTCTTTTTTTCTTCAGTTTGTTTTAGTTGAAAGTCCCCAATTTGTGATTTTTTCATCTTTTTTGATTCAGCAACATATACAAATATAAAGTTAATAGAGAAGCACACATAATTTTATGACAGTACAGTTCCTTAAAGGTTATTGTTGCCAAATATTTGGATCATATTCGTTAGATGGGTAATAAGGAAAATAAAAGGGAACTTGTTAACAGGCAATTCATCTGCAATTACAAGAACTAAATCAGGACCTCCTCAGAAAGTCAAGTATGCAAAATTATTATTTTTATTTGAGCTCATGGGGTCGGTGGTTGCATCACTCTCAATAGTTCCAGTGAAGCCTGAGGTGTTTCCAGGTAATCTTTTCATTTTGAGTCCTCTCTCTCTACACCAAAACAGACTGCTACAGCATCCACATTACATAGTACAGCAGCTGTAGCTGTCAATATATTGATCTCTTGCTACATTCTCCCCTCGCAAAAAAAACTTTGGGCAGGAACTCTTCTGCTACCTGAAGGAAGCAAGCAACCTTTTATTGGTTGAGAACCATGAACTCAAGCTTGGAGGAACTGATCCTTGTCCCCGCTGCTTCACACTTGGCTTCGATCCACCTTAATATTGCTGTAGTAAACCTGTCAATAAAGGTTAAAGACATAAACAAACCCATAACACACAAAAATCATATTAATGTAAGAAAAATAAAAAAAATCATAAAACATCAGGTTACCAAAAGTATTTGCACAGCTAAATTCAAGATAGATACTACCATAGAGGAAATTAATAAATTTTTCATGCAATATACTTTATATTTTACTATACTATTTTTCTAATGCTTGTTGTCTGATAGATGTTAAAACAATGAAAATACTATCACACTATAACGGTTTCCACGTATTATTTTTTTTCTTAAAAGAACCCATAAAGAAAAAAAGGTAATGTGGTACTGAAAGCAGTAACAACATTAGGTACTGTGTATATTTTTAGTATTGATAAAGTTTAACAATAATGCATCATGACGATATTAATCACTGTATATGAGTTACACAGAGACCCATTCGTATTTGTCGTTAGGCTACATGTGGCCCATACTTATCTTGCTGCACTCACAGTGAGCAGGTTCGTAATGGGGGTGAAATATAGTTCTCTGAATAAGCTATTAGAGGACTGGAACAAAATGTGGCATTTTAAGGAAACCAAGTATCCATGACAACCATTAGTTGCTTTATACCAAGTGGTTGTTTGTACGTGATGCCTGAAAACAGCTTACAACAACTGAAAATGTGAAAAAGTACTGTACCCAGTGTTCACTATTACTTGTGGCGGAGGTTCTATCATTGTGTTTTATCTATGATCTAGAGGTGTTTGCCTCTTTCTCTGAAAAAGGTACTGAGTCCTTGCTTGAGTTTGTGGCATTGTGAACTCTTTGGAAGGCAAGAATACTATGATACCTCCTTTTAACCATTTAGGATAGGTCTATGGTCAATGCAAAACCTGCTCTTTACATTTTTCAAAATCATTCTCAGATAACAACATTTTTTTACATTTTTTCTACTTAGTTCCACAGATTTCCATCTCTTTTTGGAATGTACTGTTTAAGGACTCTGTCACTTTATGCAAATAGTGGTGAAAATTGATGCACGCAAATGTAAAGCTGAAGAGGTGGGGCCTCCTGCACAACCATTAAGGATGCAGTAAGCATTTTATCAATGGTAAGTGGTATATTCCGACAGGGCTACTGTAAAGAAAGTTTTAGGCCCATGTATAAAATCATATTTCTGCAATTATAAAATGTCCTTTAATGCAAGTCAACTGCCTAAAAACATCTGTATGTTAGTTTTAGTTCTTTTTTTTTTTTTTTTTTCCCAAAATCTTTGTTTGTGTAACATACTTCTAGATGGCATATTTATTTTTTTAAGGTTTGAAATATTTGAAAAAATAAAAAAAGCTAATAGTCATTCCATCCCAGGATGTGTAATGCAAAACATTATGATAAGCATTCGTTGTTTGTATCTTTCGAGCTGTAGTTCAATGTAATTGAACTAAATACATAGGCTACTTTTTATATGCATATAGTTCAATACATACTTTTTTGTAATTTATTGACATATCTTTTTTCAAATTATAATCATAATTCAACCTGAAATGTGATAGGAATTGAACGTGGTAAATTGTTGTACGTTAGTTTAACTTTGCTTTAGTTGCTAGATGAGGGGCTGTGCCTGCTGATTTTTAGCTGACAAGAAGTTTTTTAAAATACTAATTTTCCAGATACTAATAAAACAATGAGCAATTTAAAATAAAAATAGCTTGGTATTTTTTTTAAGCATTTAGATGCCCAAATTTGCATTGAAGGTGAGATGGTCTGTAACAACAAAATTGGATCTTTTCAGCAAATGATTGAAACGCTTAAAAAAAAAAAAAAAAAAAAAAAAAAAACTTTGGTTAATGGTTAAATACACAGAAAATTTACTTTCCTCAGCCCATCCTGTATCAGACCCAAGACCAAAAACTAATCAGAAAACCTGCGGGATGGGCTGCAGAGAAGAGATCACAAGAAATTACCTGGGACCCTGAGTGATCTACACCTATTGTACACAGAGATATGGTCATAGATCATTTATCCTGCCTCCTCCAATATTTTTAAACGATGGGAGAAAACAGATACCTGTCGTATTGGTAAAAGTTGGTTGTATACGGTCAAAACTGCAGGGATACATACAATCATACACGGGTAATTTTGTTAAAATCATTAGTTCTTAAAATGGCAAATTAACCATTGGGGTTACCTAAAACTGACAGTATAACAGAATTCAACTCCAGTAAAACCTCAATTTATTTTTGGGCTTGAATTCTCTACAGATCTGAAATGTTATTTCACCTCATAAACATTCAGAGAAGCATTTTTCATGGTTAATCATATAAATAAATTAATAGACATTTACAATATAAAGACAAATATTCATAACTCCAAGGAGATTTTAAAAAAGGAAACATTTCGTATTGGCGCTCAGGCTTCATTGGTCTAGTCCAAATCTAATTTCAGTCACATTAAACTATATCATTATCAGTCAGAATAAAGTACAGCAGTATGCTTATATTATTGATATTATCTTTAAATGTGGCCACTGGGTGTCACCAGATATCTCTGATCAATATCTCTATTTAAGGTGTGCATCTAAAGGTCTTTAAAATATTCAAATTGCTATTGTACGAGCAATTCTTCCTAACTGTAAAAATTTTATTTCACGTTTAGAAAGAAACTTGAAGTCACAATATGTTTTGATGTCTTACTTAATCTCTATTAAGATCAGCCAGTCTCCAGGTTGTCCCAAAGAGGATGCCTCTAGCAGCAGCCATCTTGGAATTGCGGCAATCATCTTGCCATGATGTTTGTGTCCGAAGGTGCTAAATCTTCTACTAAATCTCTTCACTTGTCATCTTCAGTTAATTCACTGTATTTCATATATGCATGTCTTTTTTGTTTACCTCCCTCATAGCATGCAGACAGTCTCATTTGCAAGTAAAAGAAAAATGAGTACACAGACGAGAAAATATGAAGACATGAATTCTGGCTGAACACCCCCACACCCCCCTCAACAGAAAAATACCACTCTACTGCCCCTCACCCCATCCTATCACTATCCTCTTCAGCTGATTTGAATAAATTAACACTCCTTGATGTCTTATGTGTATGGACTGTCACACATGTGCAAACACAACCACATTCGAGCAAATGAAACCCTAACGAGAGCAACCAGAGATATCTGTCCTGTGCTTCGCCATCATGCATGCATATTCTCAGATGTGCTGAGACACTTTCTGCTACAACTATCACGCATGCTTAGTTGAAGACAAACACAGGATTGGCTGGTAGCTTCCTGTTAATGTGCTGCTGTATGGTTGTGTGTGTGTGTTATTCATTTTACCCTAATGCAGAGGCTTGTTCATACTAGAAAAAAGAAAACAAATAAAAACATACAAAGACCCAAAGGTTGACTTATTCAGAGACGTGGAGTTCAACTGACGAATACAACATTGTATGTTATTTTCTGCAATTTCTTTAGTGTGTTCTCACTCTAATTTTTAAGGAATCACAACAATATTGTTTATCTAAACAAGAGATTCATTTTGCTCCACCAATCCAAACTGCCCTCCATCACTCCCATGCCTGCACTTTCTTCATTCATGTTTTGATCTCTGTGACCTTGTGCAGAGCTAAGCAGGAGAGCCTCTCTCTTCCTTATATCATCATTGCAGCAGTTTCACTGGACTTTTGGCAAGGCATTAATACTGGATACATTTTTGCCAATGATCCTTGCATGCTGCCAGTGCCTGAAGGGTTTCTCTTATTGTCTAAGAGCTAAGCATCCAAATGACTCTACTTTTACATTGTTTTACCATTTCTAGATTATATATATATATATATATATATATATATATATATATATATATATATATATATATA
>NW_015150603.1:986058-988863 GCF_000732505.1 Cyprinodon variegatus
ATGCATCTAAAATCTGTAGGACAGTAGATCTTGAGGACCAGGGTTGGAGACCACTGACCTAAACTATTCTCTTCACTTAAAACATCATAATTTAAGGAACTACAATCAGGATTGCAGATCACAAAAGCAAAAAGATGTGTTTAAGTAAGTGAATGGACATAATAATTGTCTGTAGTTCATAGTGAGCCTAATCATAACCCAATCTTACTTGAATGTTGATACCAACCGTTCATTTTCTGTTAACAATATTTACTTTCATGCACTCCAGAGGGACATTTCACTTTGATGTGTGGCCCACCAATGACATCAGAGAATCGGTATGAAAAACTAATTAAGAAATTCCAAAGTTTCTTTTGCGATGTGTAGCCTAATTGCAATATTGTAGAATCCCTCCTTGATATAATCCCTCCTGAGCCAAAAATATCTATGCATGCAACTGTTTGTTAATAAAATTCTTATGAGGTTGGTTTTTGGGACAGTAAGATTTGAGTGATTTTGCAGAGTAAAATATGTAATATTATGATATAATTAGGTTATAAAAGAAGAGCATCTCCAAAACTACAGCTCTTGTGAAACATTGCTATTCCGCACTGGTCAGTATAACAGGGGGTGAAGGAAGAAAAAGCTGACAATTAGGGAGAGGATCACAAGTAACCTAGGCTTTTGGTTGCAATGGAGAGTACATCTGTCCTATGTGGTCTGAGCCACACTGTAGAGTCCTTTAGCTCAAATTGGTGATAACGTTCCTGCTGGTCCTGGAGTAAAGATTTCATAATAAACTTCATGCAGTTTGATGTTTATTGGGCTGCTTGTAGAAGCCTATCTTAATCAGTGTTAAGGCAGAATAGGTATTGAGTGGTTGTAACCTGACAATTTAATTCCTGCATGGGACCTACTGCACTTTGTCTAAGTACTGTAATTACAAACCGCACTGGCAAGTCAATTTAAGAATTCTGTTCGAACTGAATATCAGATGGTTAATAAAAAAAAATACTTTGAACCAAACAACATGCATACTTTATTAAACCTGTGAAGGCAAATTATTAACCATTATGTACGTAATATGTGGATAGTCCCATTTTGTCAACTTTCTACACATAGTGTTTCTAAAATTAATCTTATAACTTTTACGGAATAAACTTATAAACTTGTCTAGCTCAATTGCTGAGGACATAATGTTGGTGTTGATGTCAGCGGTATGTAAATTCGTAAATTTGTAAATTTCAGCCAAGGATTTGCTTGTTGTCCCTGTGTGAAGAGACCAGAAACAGAAGACCCCAAATTCGACCAGGGGCAAGAGTTGGCATTTCAACAGTTTATTAAAATATAGAACTGCCAGTGGTTGGTAGTCAGCAACCGAAACTTCTGGAAGGAGATTGGACAGTTGATTGACCAGGCAGAAACTGAGGGCAATGTTTCAAATAAAAAATATTAGTTTACCAACGTTCCCAGAGTTTGGCGACAAATTTTAACAGTTTCTTAAGAAGCCAGCTGGCACGTGACAACACTGGGTGACCTCAAAGGATTTCTGAATCTGTCAAGGTTGATTTGGAGGAATCCTTCTTTGATAGTTACTCATTGGTCCAGGTGAATGTAGAGGCACAGATCCATGAGAGCAAAGACAGGCAGAATAATCAGGGGGATAAATCAGAGTACTGAATCCGAGATCCGGTCCAAAGTCAGGTGATCCGAGATCCATGCACAATCTAGAGGGGAATCCGATTCAGGCAGGCTCAGAGAACAAGGAGGAAGGATCAGGTCAAAAACAGGCTGGCAGACAGGAAACAGGAATGCTGAACTAAACTCACCAATGGCTTGTTAAAATCTGGCACTAGTCAGGTGAGAACGTGAATCTCATGGAGGCTAATTGGGAATGGGGTGGAGCTGACAGGTGTGTTGAATGATGAATCAAACCAGCACTATTGTCAAGAACCATGACACAGTGCTGAAATAGGATATCTCTTGGACATTGGCTTTCACCAAAATTACAAAATATGCATTTACAAAAACATTTCCAGAAACATGCATATACATGTTCATGCATATGTATCTGCTCTGTATTCCCCCAGATGGACTGTGCCTATTGATATGACTGAAGGGGATAGGAACTAGCCCAGCGAGGATTAACCAGTTACAGTAAATCCCTACTTTACCGTAAATATATAATATTAGTCTTTGTTATGGATTTTTTATGTTAACCCACTCTCATGGGCCTTTCAGATCAGATGCTGATTGCTCAGTAGATAGCCACAGGCTGCCAGGCTATCAGCGTGGCTGATGGGCTTCAGCTTGTTCTCCAGGCGGCCACAGGTAACCCATCTTACAAACTACTCGTGAGGCAAACTATCATGAGGAGAATATAGCACGTTGCGGAGAAAGCCACGAAAGATAAGAACTTGATCGAGGCGACATGAGTTGAAGACACTATATTGTTAAAGTGAGACATTTAAAAATGTATCTATGCTCACCACTAATATATATAATATATAGATCAAGCACCGTTGCTGGCCTGCCAACAAAGGTGCTGAGGATTTTTAGGTTTTGGTTCATTAACAAGGTTAAAATCTGTGCCACCGTAGTGCATATCTTTTGTTTGTCCAGAGCCCATCACTTCAGATGACGTGACGTTAGATTCACATTTTAACCAGCAGTCCATGAATTTCTATGAAAATCTGAAAGCTGACAAACCAAACAGTGGTTGGCGAGAGGGAAGCTGTGTCAGCAGAGGGAGCTAAGAGAGGGAGAGCATGCTGAATCTGCATTGGAGTACTTATTCTATCCTTTTTGTACCATTTTGCCTATTAT
>NW_015150603.1:989200-1001148 GCF_000732505.1 Cyprinodon variegatus
TATGTCTCTGGACGTTATAGTCATCATAGAATGTGTTTAGAACTATATTTTCACAGAAATCATCAACATGTTTGGTAGTATGTAATGCAATTGTTGCTAATCAATACAAACTTAACTGTCCGACTCTTGTCTTTCATGGGCGGCCCTCAGCTTTCTTGATGAAAGTGGACAACCAGGTCGGTACGATCTTGAACCAACTTCTGCCAGTATGAGTTGTTGCTAATTAAACTTACCCTGCTCACCTCTCCTTTTTGATGGAGGGCCCGCAGCTTCCCTGGTGACGGCAGACAAGATGGCAAGTACAATCTCAAACCAAGTTCTGCCAGCATGCTACCCTCGGCATGAAGACTAGACACTTCATCAGTCTTTAAACACCTTGTCTGCAGACTTTCATACCCCATCTTACAGTAAATGCCCTTATGTCTGCAGCCAACATAGTCCGTTTCCACACGGAAGACACTGCTGATCATGGAGTTCCTGGGATGAAAGGACTGGGCAGTGAAGTCCTGCCACTTAGTCTCTAAAGATGTCACCCAGGAGAGAAATATTGGGCTGGACACAATGACCAGACAGAATACAATTCATATATCTGAATACATCTGGCACAAACACACATATTTATGATTTTTAGATAAACCCTGCAAGGACTGCCATAATCTGATCTGACAACCACTGACTCTCTGACTAGTTTACCTTATAAGCAGTGTTGGGACTAATCATTAGGCATTACGTAATGCGTTACAGTAACTATGATACTTTTACAGTAACTAGCACTGTAGCTAATTAGTTTGTATCAGTCAATAATGCGTTACTCATTACTACACACTAAACAGATTCATTATTCATGACTTACCATGTATAAATAAGGACTACAGTTTCCTGGTCTAAACACATGTCTCAGCAACATGCACGTGTAAGTGCACATGGTCCACAACTATACGCAACTTCAGCATGAACACAGAGGGGAGATGATGGTGCAGAGCCCAAAGGCTAAATGTTTCTGTAATTTACTCATTATTGCATGGGAACAAAGACTTTATAAACATTGGCAAGAATCTGCGATTTAAACAAGCTCTGTACATCATCCTAAAGGTATGTTCACACTGAATGCAAATTTTGTAGCCAGAGTGAAGGATCCCAATGTTATATTTATGTAGAGGTTGGATTTGGAGTAAAGGGGAGAGAAACTGAGTGAGATGACGGTGAAAAAAAATTATGACAATTATGGCTAATAGTGATATGACAAATGCTACCTCAAAATGAATCTCACATTGCATAAGAAAAGCCTGACACTGATCAGGATCTCCTTTAAACAGTTCTGGAAGTGAAAGACATGGCACTTGACAAATTGGTCTGAACGCAGGTGAATGATCGCTGACGTAGGCAGAGATGTAGGACCAGAAGTAGCGTGACTGTGAAGGTCATTAAGAACTCCTGCGTTCCTGACTCAAGCTGGGAAATACTGTTTTCTACTCCAGAACACCACTTTTCTTCTGCTGATGGACCCATGTTTGGCCAGATTATCTATCAAGCTCAAAACAATAGGATCCAGTATTCGAGGTGGACAAACAGATTTCACACAATCTTTATTGAGAACTGAACCGTACTGAACAGCGTCTAAGGCAAGAACCTAAGCAGGAGGAGACAACAGGTTAGTGACCACGTCTTTCTGGGTGTGGATGATAATGAATGTGTGAGTCACAAACCTGTTCTTATAGTTCAGTCTGTATCAGACAGTCGTCTGCCAACGCGATGAAGCAGGTGGTGCACAGAGAGTCCCAGAAGCATGGTCCCAGAATTTGATGTATCTGTGGTTTGACGACAGGCAGGGTATAACAGCCGAGCAGATGAAGGCAGGTAGGATAATACAGAGGGTGAAGCCAAAGTCGATTTCGGTGACGAGCTTAGTAGTCAGAGCCGGGAGGTCAGAGATCCAAAGAGTTGTTGAGGGGAATCCACAACGGAGTTGGGTAATTACAATACAGGAATGCTTAAATACTTCTCACCAATGGCTAAAAAATAATCTGGCAGCGATGACTGGTCTGAAGGCTTGTTAACGGTGGATCATCTAATCCCCCTTACTAATACAGGTGGATCAGTTGAGCAGGTAAGGAACTGGGCAGAGCTAAATATGTGTGTGAAATTAATGTTAATCCCTTGATTGTCCCACAATGGGGAACTTCACTCTCTGCATTTTAACCCATCCCCTTGAGGAGCAGTGAGCTGCCATTGTGCGGCACCCGGGGAGCAGTGTGGGGTTAAGGGTTTTGCTCAAAAACCCAGAGTGGAGGCTGTAGGGATCCAACCGGGTACTTGCAACTAGTGTAGTGCAATTTTTTGGCCCCGATACTGATACCCGATACCTGGCTGTGCAGTATTGGCCGATACCAATACCATGCCCATACCATCTGTTTGAAATTGATGTGCGTGTATATATAAAGAACTAAATACTACTTGGATGAAAAATAATTGCCATCATGGCTTTGTCAGGCTGCTGCCCATTTGTGAATCAGGAAAAATGTCATCCTGGAAAGAAACATCAGCTGTGCTGCTTCCATCAACACCCTTGTTTATAGATGTTGGAGATCGGCCTGTTTTCCAGTGNAAAGAGTTGTTGAGGGGAATCCACAACGGAGTTGGGTAATTACAATACAGGAATGCTTAAATACTTCTCACCAATGGCTAAAAAATAATCTGGCACCGGTGACTGGTCTGAAGGCTTGTAAAGGTGGATCATCTAATCCCCCTTAATAATACAGGTGGATCAGTTGAGCAGGTAGGGAACTGGGCAGAGCTAAATATGTGTGTGAAATTAATGTAAATCCCTTGATTGTCCCATACTGGTATCAGTATCAGTGCAACACTACTTGCAACCTTCTCAGCAAATAAGCGCACTGCTCTAATCACTAGGCCAACACTCATAAAAATTAGTAATTAGACAGTGCCAAGATCATGACAACTAAATATTTGATAGTGCCTATTTTCTGACATGCTTTTTAAAGTTGTATGCAATCTACTCGGTTTCCATTTTTATATATGTATAAACAAATTAACAGAATAAACGATTCCCTGCCAAAACATGTAAGGGACTAGTATGTGTTTTCTTTTTTCGGGGAGGTTATATTACAATTTATTTGTCTGTGTAAAATGTTATAAATAAAAAATAATAATAACATGATAATTAAAAAGAAAAAACAAACAAAGCTGTAGCTCAGCCAAAATAATGCTGCCATAGTCCTACGCCCTTCCTGTTAAATAGATTATATCAGACGTCTCACTACCCTTCAGTGTGTCAAATAACTGATTTAAACATTCCGGTACTGTTCATTAAAACACTGATCTTGGATTGAAACACATTTTTCAGTTGTTTTTCAAATAGAAAGTGCATTTAGAAATAAGTAAGCTTAGCCTTGGAACAAACATTATATGTTCTACAGAAATCATTGGTTTCTTTAAAACTGTGCTGCAGCCTTTGATAAAAGAATCTTTTCAAACAGTTTCAAACTGTTGTTTTTATACAATACTCTTATGTTTTGCTATCTTGCAGGAAATATGTTTGTCTTTTCATTGGGTGTCATCCATTACACTGTGGATGAGCTATTCTATATAATTACACTTCTCTGGTCTTATCATATACTGTATGAGATTGTGACAACTTATCAATAAAAATGACTATTACGTCTCCTTCACTCATATTTATTTAAGCCATACATCTCCATTAATTCACAGCATACCTTGAGAGAGAGAGAGAGAGTCGTTAGAGATGTCCCTCACATTTATGCATATGGAGTATGAAAGTTTTAATTTTAGATTAATTTCACGACAGGAAAAAAAATGAAAGGAGGTCAAAAAATTTTGGATGGACAATGTAATTGTTTTTGTGAAGATTGATAAATAAAAGCCGTTTTCGTTGCTTTGAAAACCAAGTCATAAAAGTGTGATAACAACAAGGGTGAGGTGGGCCAAAAATTATTCTGTAGGGCGAACAAGTGCCCATCTCAGTAAAGTCAACTGACCTTTCTCGCTTTTTAGTGATTTGATAGATTACCCCTTTCTTATGATTAAAATCATGATTATCATCCTGTGTGAAGACTGCGTCCTGGTATGGCTGTGCGCAGCCATACCAGGACGCAGCGCAGAGCGCATTTCAACACTCAATTTTAGGGAATTGGACTCTGCAGCATCTCTCGCTTCTTTTTTCTCCTTTTCACCTGAAACTGTCATTGTATAGTCCTTTTCTCTTTTTACTACCTCACTCTGCCTCAGCTGCCTTGCTGTAGCCCATATCAATATTAAGAATGTCAACCCAAACCATCTCAAACTGTCATCCAAGACATAGATTTTTAAGTTGGAACTCGGATTTCTATCACTTTATGAATAACTTCATAGTTCATATTGCGCAACAGAGTTGGCTCCACTGGTTTGCATATTGGTGCGTTATCGGCTAATCGCTCCAAGATACAGCGCATCATTTGGATAGCAGGGGTGGAGCGAGCAGCAGCCTGTCCCGGTAAGGGGAGGAGAGAACGGGGGCAGAGGCGGTTCTTCTCTCGGCTTATCGCTTTTTCGGCGCCGGAGAGTGTTGGGACCAGGGCTGGAGAAGACCGCGGGGGATAATCAGCGACAAGATCCAGTCCTGTGCACGGAGCCTCGTCAGGTCGAACGTGGCGCCGTGCGCTTTTCTAGGGGGGGCTGCACAACATTCCTGTGAAATATAACTGCTATTAATGGCATGTGGCTTGTAACTTTACTCCTGCTGTATTCTTTGCAAGAAGGTAAGCTGCAGATTCAAGTATTTACCATATCTGCATGTTATCTGCTGCTGAAATTGGCTGGTTGATAGATTTTTTTCTGGGCTTAAGAATTAATCACGGTTCTAAAGCAGCAATAGATATGTCCAACCAAACTTCAATTTACTGTTGTAACAAAATTTGTAACTTTTTTCTTTTCTTTTTGAGGACATTCCTCCTTTGAGTAGCCACACATTTCTCATAAACTGCTCTTGGAATAACGTCTGGATGCCCCCCATGGGAATCAATCTTATGAAGCGTAATTAAATCACACAGATCACACTATAGATATAAAATCCAAAGCAACGTGGTCGACAACAGCAGATGGATATTTAAAGTTGCCCACAAACTAAATTATTGCTACAACCAGTGGAAAAGCAGCAGCATTAGCATTATTTTGCATGATGAATATGTGGATGTGGCGTGAATATGGAGGCTGTTGAATAGGAGGAGAGGCTGATAGGATCTGTGATGATAAAGAGCGCTGATGCTGGTCGCAGCTGAAGGGCTGTTTGGTGTGAAAAGTCCGAGTAGATATGATAGTATAAAGCTTTTGCTGTCTTTTTTCTGACCAAACAAGATCTTAGAGAGTGAGAGTTTGTGAATGTGTGGGTGTGAGCGAGAGTTGTGTATTAAGGGATATAGAAGGCACGGGATGGAGTTTTAATGTTAAATCCCATTTTCCCTCTATCTAATTTTTTGATTTCTGTATTTAAGAGTAAAAAATATTTATATGACTTTGAAGATCTGAATAATTCTCGTGATTGCAGAGTAACAAGGGATCAATTGTTTTTTTTTTTTTTAAAGAGATACAAGTTTTTCAGAGATTGTTTTCCAGTGAAATGTTTTGAAACGCAAAAATCGATGTATTTATAGTTGGTTTTCCTTTGCTAAAATGTCGGAGTGACTCGGTTGTTATCATCCCTGCTCTAATTATTCATCCACCATTTTCTGTGCCACCACATTCTACTGATTGGCCTTGCTCTAAATACTGCGGCTACGAGATAATTAGTCGTTTTTCATGCCTTTATGAAACTAAAACATGTCATTATTTAAGTATGATTTAGCATGAAAACTGATAATAAAAAAGGGGGAAAAAAGCAAATCAGAATAATCTTAATTTCCTTTTACTGCCCTTTACGCATGACAACGAATCTTAACACGTAAAGGTGATAATTAATTTTCAAAAAGTTTTTTTTTATATATATAGGGCCTATACATAAAAAGGTTTGTATTTTATGTTATGGTATTGTCGCTGGCCTTGGATGTGCCCCTGCCAGGGCACACCTGCGGTGGGAGACTTCTGTTTTTGTAACATCTAATTGGATTACAGGGTCTATTTCGAATATACTTACTGTAAAAACCCCTGTCCTGTGAATGAACAAAATATATGGTGTGTTTGTGAGTGTGTTTTTAGATGCCCCTCTGAATGAGTGTGTGTGTGTGTGTGTGTGTGTGTGTGTGCGTGGTGAAGGGAGGAGGGTTCAGGGATGCGAGCAGCCAGTGGAGCGGAAAGAGTGCTTGAGATGGGAGAGATGTAGATAACGCAGTGGAAAACAAACTTCAAATGTTCCTTTGCATTGTGAGATCCGCGCTCCGTTCCCTTTGCATGATACAAACATCTCATACCTTTTTTTTTTTATATATATATATTCATTTAGAATATTTTTCCCTTTAACAACAAAAGACAAAAGTCTAATGCGTGCGTTTTAGTACTGCGTATTTTCCAGGCAGTGCCGCGCCACTGTGTACAGCTTATTACCGTTTGCTTGACTCTTGTGGGTTTTTTTAATAGTAGAATCGATTATATATGCTTATAAAAAAGCTCAGTTTATGTTTTGATTATCTACCTATCACTGATAAGCGTTTGGTGCTGTGTAGGCTGGATACCAGCACACCTGCACCCATGTCCGAGGAGAGGAGATGGAGATGCAAAAATTGACAGATGTTAGTATGGGAACAGAGGAGGGATACACCGATTCTTCTTTATCATGATCCGGAGGGCTGCTGGTCATATTATGGGAATGAAACAGAGTCGTGTGGAGTTCAGGAATGTATAGGACTTCTCTCTCAGGCCTGTCGGATCGGATCTGGGCCTGAGGAAGTGGGTGTAAATGATTTTACAATAAAACGATCTAAGAAACAACAGGGGAATCAGACCCATCCAAGTTAAGCTTTCCAAAACCCCAGCTATTATGCAGAAATGTTAAAAGAAAACGCCTTGTGGGGGTTCAGCTTCACATCGTTTTCCCTAAGAGGAAGGAGGCAGGAGGGGTGCATTCTCTAAAATACATATGCACAGCTTTAAGTATAAGTGAAGCATGACTTGAATATTAAACCTGACGTATCCTGGAAAATCCGTAGTGATTTATCGTCTCTCGACGAAGAAGGCATATTTTCATGAGTTTAGAATGGCACCAATAAAATGAAAGAGATGGGGGAGAGGTGTGGTTTAAGGTGATGATTGCCCCCTCAATTTACTAACCCCTCATACGGGCAGCCTGAAACTTGTATTGCACAAACGTCAGATTAAGAGAAGAGATTTTAGGTTTCAAAGATAAGTTGCATTTCTTAATTGTCATTTATTTGTTAAGATTTTCAGCTGCCCATATTTGACAACCACTTAAAAACTGTAGAGTTGTCCTCATTTGTTACTGTTGGAACTATACTGTTGTTTATATAACATTTGAAAATATGGATCAAAGGTCTGGGAACCCAAATGAACTAAAATTATTTTATTTATAACGAGTTTTAGACAGACAGACAGACAGACAGGACATTTATATGGGTAGCCATGGTCGCACCACTAACCCTTCTGTAGCGCTACTGCAGCATGGTGCGAGGAGTCAGATGTCTCCATCTGCACCCGCCCTCATCAAGGATTTAAAGACAGGTGCGTACCGGTAAATTCAACGTCACCCACCTAGTATTTTGTTTCAATGCTTCAAATGTCTCCAGTAACTTTTATCTTTTACGTAAGTGCCACATAGTCAAGTTTGATTTAAGCGCATATGTCAGTGATTTTACGTATTCACCTCTAGACCCCTTGGCTTGGCACACGAATGAACGCACGACTCGTTCATTCTTTGTATCTTAATACGTAGTCAGTTGATATTGAAACGCACTCACTTTATTGGCCATTTGTCGTGGAGAACAGCTTCGAGGGTAAAACAGCCTTTTCAGGCGTTTACTTGTAAGCAAAACAAGTAATATTGATAAAACTGACTTGACAAATGTGAGCGCACAAAAACTGGACGCTGGTTGGTTGAGTTTACATTCTTGCGCAGTAAAATGCCTTTACGCGCCTTGCTGCCAAAACACTTTCACGGAAATATATGCTTTTTAGAATATGATGTTTTTTTTTTGTTTTTTTTTTTTTTTTGTAGATGACGTACAGAGTAATTAAACCTGACCGCAGTCAACAGGTTTGAAGTCCGGGCAGCGGCGGTCTCAGGTTGCACCAATGCGCTCTCCTTTTACGCACAGGCGGTAACATCTGTAAAACTACTACTTGAGGATGTGGATTCTCAATGCTGAGACGAAAACTGTACAAACTGTGTCTGCTCCATTCTTTTGCACCTGTTTGCGCATGTATTTGCTGCGAATTATTTTGAGCTTCAATTTTTTTCCGAGGAAAAAAGAGAATTTCTTTTAACGTTTGCTGACATAGAGAGAGAAATTCCCACTGAGACTTTGGGCTACAGTATACCAATCCAAAATCATATATTATTAATGTGCATTTTTAAATATTCCTCATGCCTATCTGAAAAAGAATAAATATGCATTTATGAATATACAAATTTAATAAATATGAACTGGTCGCACAAATCAAAATATGTTAAAATCTGTAAGTAGTGCTCCTTAATTTATACAATAGGTACAGTTCTGCTGCACCACTGGCAGCAAAACAGACCATCAGCATGATGCTGCCAACACCTTGTTTAATAGTTTATACAGTGCTTTGGAAAACCTGGACTGATTGCTACTTTGCCCCAAAAGCTCAATATTTGTTTACTCTGACTACAATGTTTTTTCTTTTTCATAAAAAAAGCATTTGGTTTGTCCTTGTGGGCACCTTTAAATGTCAGTCGTGCTTGAAATGTCTTCGGAGCAAGCCTATATTTTTGACTGGCACCCTCTTTGTTAAAGTTTGTGTGAAACTGGTTTCAATGTGGACTTTGAAATTGTCATTCCAGAAGCTATTAGTCAAGGGTTACCTCAACCTGTTGAGGTTCCCCTTGCTTCTAGAACTTTTTATGGGAAACCTGGACATAGCTGGGTATTGCAAAAGTACAAGGATAGAACAGAGAAATAAAACTGGTTTCGAAATGATAAGGTCAGTTAACATTTACCTTTGTGGTCGCACTTGACCAACTGTGCTATAAAAATTTCTCTAATATCCAACTACAATCATGGCTAACCAGCTTAACAACTCAAGTGTGTGATTTATCTCCTTTTTAACTACATTCTATTAAGGTTTCATTAATATGAAAATCTGTGCCGCTATTCATATCCAATATTAATATTGCTTTTATGGCAGACAACTAATATTTACTAATATCATATATTACATATTCCAATAAAATAAACTTACCACTGTGCTGACATTGCTTCTCTTTTTTAAACACCAAAAATCCTGTCACAATCAATGTCACATGACCAAACAAATACCACAAAACAAATCCCCTACCTAAGAAAAACTGCAAATAAATAAGAATAAATATACATTGTAATATGTGTCCTGTTTTACTTATTAAACTTAGATCGATATGCATAAAAATTGACCAAAATTTTGATATTCATCCTGATCTATCATGCATTTCTACTTTCCGTAAACAGCTGTGCCAGTTCTTACACACACAAACACACACCCACACCTTTTTTTTTTAAGTTTAGTTAACATAACAATCTGTCATTTAAATGTCAGAAACTATATTGAGGAAAAGAGGCCCAGGGTCATCAGATAGTTTATTCCATTAACATGCTAAGTTTTTTCTAATGTATTGTAGTTAGATTTTGATATGATTCAAGTATGTTGCTGTCATAGAGAAAAAGCTATGGTGTTTTTTTTTTGTCTGATTTTATTCCAGCCATATTTCCTTAATTAAAATACAGTAGAAACCAACATTTGTAAGCTCAATGCATGTACCCAAAAACATCAATACCAATAAAGTAAGTGGAGCATCTCCACAGATGTTTTTTTCAGGTCTATGTATATTGGACTTTGTTTTGAATCTGGGAGGATTAGGAAAAACACTAAATAAGAATTGTGCAGCAAATCTTTCTATGCCTTTTGTTGTTCGTATGGCATCCGTGCATATAAACAATGTATGTAAACTTCTTAGCACAACTGAAGCTGCATAGTGTACTACATCAAAAAACTTGCATATAACTTTCTATTAAAGAGATTGGAATGGCCTTTATGTGACTTTGTCTGGGAATGTTTAAAGAAAAAGAAGAGTTGAAAAGGCAGAGGGATTTATTGCCCTGTTTTCTATGGACAGGACGGTGATGGTGTGAATTTCAGTCTGTGTGCATCTCTGCATGTGTGTCTGAGTGAATCTAGATGAGACAGAAAAAGCTGCATTATGCATAGAGGTTCACCATAGGCAATATCCTTGCCTCTGTAAGCATACATATTCATAATCCATTTTCATATCCACAGCAAAAATGTGGTGGTGGTGGTGGTGGGGGAAATATATTGAAGCGCACGATACAAAAAATGTAACTACAAAATTGCCTCAAAAACTAGAAACACAAAAAATAGGTTAATCATTCATCTGACAAAGAAATCTTTTTCTTTTGGTTTCAAATAGAATAACATTGATATTATTCACTGTAATAAGAGAATCAAGCCTCGAAGGACAGATTCATAGTGCAGTACTTGAATGAATAAGGACTGCTCATTGTTGTTTATTAATCTACAGGAGGTGGAGCAAAAATAAAGCCTGGGACACTTAATGGACTTAGAAATAGCTGGGATTAAATGCATCCTAAATAAAAAGGAATTTACCCTCAAACTGGTACAAGAAACCGACTGGCTTTTAAATATTTAAAACATTGTACCATCATTTCTTAAACTTTGTAGCAAATTTTAAATTGCGCTTAAACTTTTTTTAATAAGATACAGGGAATACATTTTTTTTTGTTGTGTAGATGAATAATGGCAATAAATTCTATGAAACTGACTGAACTCTTCCTTCAGGAGTATAGAAAGGGATATTTGGAGCCTTTTCATTTACCATTTCTAAGAGTTTCCAACAGGGTCATGGGAGGCTGATGCTTATCTCCAGTTGTATGTGGGCGAAAGGCAATTTTACACCCTTGGTGGGTTATTTCCAAAAGCAGTTCACCCATATTTTGTTTTCTTTCACTCTTTTGTCATTTTGAAACTGACAACAGGGGCAGGTCATTGTCATTGATGTTTTCTGATGGCTTCCTCCCTATTTACCTACAGTACTTTTAGCGTCACTCAGAGGTGTTGCTCTGCATCACACTGTAGTGCTCTCCGTGGTGCTGAAAGTGCAGACAGGTTTCCCTCAGAGCCTTTGAAAATGACTGACACGGAATCAAACAGCACAATGGATTGAACTTGACCTAAATTCCTATTTTAGAATAGCTGCTATAACATCATCTCTTTATCTGATTGTCATCTTTACCTTGCACGTGCACACATACTTTGACGGTACTATTTAGATGCATCCATGCAGTCAATATATTTTTTCTTTATCTTTGTACTTCCATGCCTTTGCTGCTGGTTTTGTTTGACATCAAAAGTGAGGTGCTGGTTAAACAATAACATCTCCATCCTTTTGACATCATCTGTCTAAAAAAAAAAACAAAAAAAACTGAACAAACAAATATGAATGCGTTAACTTTTTCAACTTGTATAAAAACATTTTCTACCTTTTCTTTGTTATTCATATATTAAGTATCTCATTTTATTTATTTAACTATTAATGTGTGTTTCCCTTCTAGATAGAATGAACTGAAAATTAACAGTGTCAGTGAAAAGGAACACATGTATTGTGAATGCAAATGCCATGCAGAAAGAACCCACACTAAAACCATGCAAACAACTGCATCAACATTAAGCTACAGATTTTTTGAGTGTTGGTTTGCGCTCAGATCTTAAAAAAAAAAAAAAAAAAAAAAAAA
>NW_015150603.1:1001158-1003536 GCF_000732505.1 Cyprinodon variegatus
ATATATATATATATATATATATTTGGGACATCTCTCTTTTATCTTGTATTTAGCAGGTATTGATAATAATAATGGTGATGATAAGTAAAAACTCAAGATTAAAGGTAATTTCATGTTATCTTTATACCCTCAGTGAAGTATGAGGGTCTTTATTCTGTGAGGATGTAGACAATTGAATAGATTGGATTGAATAAATCCAGGCATTGTTGATACAATCCATAAAAAAGAAGAAATAATTAAGCATCAGTGTCGGAGATGGAAATTCTTCGGCTTTAGGCCTTACATCTCCTCCTGGCATGCAGCCAAACTGAGCTCAGCACTTCCTTATGATCCTCGATATCCCCCTCCCATCCCGTGCCTAATCCCATCCAAAGACACATATACCACACAGACTAAAATGATGCATTAATACCCCACTTTAGATTAAATAAGGGTATTTTGAGAGGAGGAGAATGTTATCAGAGTATCTGACCAGCGCTGATACTGACTTACAGCAGTAGTGTTTTGCAGCGAGCATGTTTGGCATCCAGTAATTTTTGTCAAAGAGCACAAGAGAGAGGCCTTTGTACAGCTGAGGATATGTAAATGACAAAAAGAAACTTCTTTAGCTTTCTCCAGGTTACAGAAAGTAATCAGGTATTAAAAAACAGGCTGGAGTTATGTGATATATTTCCTCCCCTACAAAGCCAGACATTCAAAGGATTCAATGGGTGAATTTTATTATGTTAGTAATGGTTGAATAATCCATATGAGGTGAGACATTATGGGTTAGAACGTCGATAAAGTTGTTTTGTTTAATTACAACCATCAAGTTCAAAATGTTGTTTTGTTATTACAGGATTGACCAATTATTATAGCTGCAGACTTTATGAAAAAAAAAAAAATGGCTTTAAGACTTTTTCTACCCTACAAATCTGAAAAGGCGAATATGGATGTATTTTAAGCTCCCTTTTCCACTACTACCCTTGGATAAAAAAAGGCCCCTAGTTACCTTCAAATGTGAGTAAATTATTGAACAAGGCCCACTTGGTTGTTATTTATTCTGAGCATACATGTTATGTGAATAGAAGTCAGTAATAAGGCAGTGGGGTAGTTTTAAGAAGGTTAGTGTTACCTACTGTAATGTGTCTCTAGTTGATGTTTTTGAGCAGTTTAACAACCGAAAGAAGACTTACAAAGTTAGACAGGACTGGTTTAGCTGAAACTATACTCAAATTAGGTATTTCCCAAAAACTATTAGTTTTTCTTTATTAAATTTTAATTAACCAAAACTGACTTTAAGTCAACAATCAGTTTAGTAGTTATCCTTCTTACACTAATGGTTATTCATATTGATGATTTTGATATGAATTATTTTTAATAATGATGAATTATTGATATTAAGAACAAAATCACAATATTAATTATATTATTAATGTCAGTCATAATTTGAAAATTGCTTCCATCATAAAGATACGTTCTCAATGAATTACTCATAAAAATTCTAAGACAGTTAAGAATAAGCACATAAGTATATTTAAAACTAACATTTGTGTTATTTGCAGTAACATTTTAAAAAGTTTTATTTTTTTTTTTATTAAAGTAGACCTTTTGTCAATAACAGATAGGGGTATAAAATCTATAAAATTGTAGTTGTATTGCTTAAACCTGCAGTGACATTATTGGTTGTTATTAACCCTCATAGCTTCCACTTGTTCTTTTCTCCTCTCCAACATCAACATGTCTTTACCACTTCTACTATGTTACTGCTTCTAGATCGCTGCGATATTTCTTAAAGGTAGACACAAAATGCTGTAAAAGTGTTTCCAACCAGCCATTTATATATTTTTTCCCCCTAGAGTATAACTAAAAGGAGTCTGAGATATGATATACCAAATTTTGCATCCAAACAAACTTCTGTGAATTTGACTCTGCACACATTGGTATTGCAACGAGTGCTATTCCATATATAACACTGCTATAGTTTGAAATTTTATTATTATTCCTTTAGTAGAAGTTAGGTCCTGAAACCGTAAATTTAAGAGATTTTCTCATGACTTAAGGTTTTTTTTTTTTATCAATCTAAAACCTCTTTCAGGTCTTTGATGTTTTTCTTTCTTGTATTTTTCAATTTTCATACTTCTTGTAAAACTATACTTTGTTATTGTAATCAAATAAAGACCCATTAACGTATCACAATATTCTCTTTGGTGTTTCATGTCAAGAGAAACATCTAAGAGAAAGAGAAAGTTGTATTGATTAATCTAAGGATTTTATTTAGCTGAAAGTCTGAAGGGGTAAATGTCTGCTTTTGTAAATCTGTGTTTCTTGTAAAAAAAACAAACAAAAAAAAACCCCCAAAACCAAAAGAATGTTGATTGTCTTTTAATATTTTGTAG